>NW_007808744.1:0-1013 GCF_000696425.1 Galeopterus variegatus | reverse complement strand
TCACGTGGACCACTTGATCCCAAACACAGAACAGTGGCAGTGGGTATCTACAGTGAGAGGAAGAGGCGGGCACAAAGGAAACATTAACACCTGGGCATGTGGGATTTCTACCTATTCTTCTTGCAACTCTAAGTTTGAAACTATTTCATCAGACAGAAAAAAAAAATTTTAATGGCAACACTGGTGCATTCAGAGCACCAGACCAAACTGTATTAAAATAAAACGTGGCAAGGAATCAGCAATCAGGATTGTCGAGGAACATGTACCCCTCAAGGATGACAGCTTCACTGGGGCAGATGCAGCCACTTCTCACCACCGTTCCCTTCCCAGTACCAGCTTGGGCTGGCGTCCATCCCCAGCAGCTGGGGGGTGAGCAACATTACACGTTAGGTCGTGGTGACTCCTCTTGGATGAGCAAGTGATTGTCACATGAGGATAGGGCCCCTTTGCGCTCTTGAAAAATGCCAAGGTATTAATCATAATAGCAAAGTAGTGGAAATAACCCAAATGTTCATTAACTGATGGATTTGGATAAACAAAGTGTGGTATATCCATATGGAATCTTTTTTGGCTAGAAAAAGGAATGAAGTACTGATATGTGCTACAAAAAGTATAAATCTTGAAAACATTGTGCTAAATGAAAGAGGCCAGACACAAAAGACAACTTACTGTATGATTTCATTTATATGAAATGCCCAGAATAGGCAAATCTATAGAAAGAGAAAATAGGTAGTGGTTGCCAGGAGCGGGGGGCAAGGTTGGGGGAGACACAGAATGACTGTTGGTAGGTATGGGGTTTTTTTTCTGTTGTGATAAAAATGTTCTAAAATTGATAGTGGTGTTGATTGCCCAGCTGTGAATATAATAAAAAACATCAAATCATATACTTTAAAAGTATAAGTTTTATGGTATGTGAATTATATCTCAATAATAGTAATAAAAAAAGATCTCACTCTGGCCTTCAGGGTTGAGGAAACATTTAAATTGTTCTGGGCTGGCCCGTGGCTCACTTG
>NW_007808743.1:0-1013 GCF_000696425.1 Galeopterus variegatus | reverse complement strand
GAGGACGGCACATATCCAGGCAACTTAACTAGTAGGTTCAATTTATCACTGAACCCTCCTATTTTTTCAAAACCTCAGCTCCACCCTAACAACTTTTACTTTCATCTAAGTTTGCATCCTGGGACTTAATACTATATGGTGCTTCTTCAACAAAGAACTCCTAAGAACCGATAATGTCCAAACTCCAAGGAAATTAAGCAATAATGCTCACTGACAAAGATGATTATTGTGGGCAAGGAAACTTATAAGCCAAAACATATTGGAATGGATATCTCCATTGGGGTAAAGTTTTCAGACTGGTGAATGGTGTATGAATGTCTTGCTTTATTTAACCAACCTGCAAGATTCCTTTAACTAGTCCAGCCCCTACTATGGAAACTGCCTGCTATTTGGTTGCTGTTTATACCTTATTTTTTAAATATCTTGTTATTTTCAGTGAATGTGGGTGAGAAAAAAATTTTTTTTTCCTTTTTGTCTTTTTTTTACTGACTGGCAACGGGATCGCAACCCTCGGTGTTGCGCCCGCACCCTCCTCAGCCAGTGAGCGTAACCGGTCTCCACATGGGATCCGAACCCTCGGCAGGAGCGCCGCCATGCTCCCAAGCGGTGCACTCTCCAGTGCGCCACCGGGCCGGCCCAGAAAAAAATTTTTTTTTGAAAATGTTATGGTGTGTGGCTTCAGGATTTAACTCAGCCATGGGAAAGCTGCAATTTTACTCTGCTAACATGTAGACTTGCTCATTTTCAAGAGGGTAGCCTTTGGAAATGGTCTACTCTGCTACTGGGAAGCAATTCTGCCCTGTAGGTAAGGCAGGAGAGGAAAGGAGGGTCTCACTGTCTCTAAGACGGCTGCCGGCTTTTCACTTGAGTGAATCCTGGTAGACTTGGTGGGTCTGGTGACTAATTCTGAGCAGATGTCAAGTTGATTTAAATGACTCAGGCATATAGCACTGAAAGGACTTAAGACACACAATAGCTACATTTGAATAAAGGAGGACATATGTGGGGGATTT
>NW_007808742.1:0-1013 GCF_000696425.1 Galeopterus variegatus | reverse complement strand
TGAGTTCTGAGCTCTTGTTTACTGAATGAAAAGATTCAATTCTATTCAACACAAACTGGACTCAGTGCAATAGAGAATGTAGAAGGGTCCCCGAGAGCCATCAATCTCATGTCATTTATCACTTTTTAAATTTCTTAATTAGTTTCCATGGCTGGGGAAGTGAAAGGCTATGTGCCTGAATCCATGACAAGTGTAAAGTGCATTAGAGAATATTCCAGTGTTTTGAAAACCAGAGATCTAAGGTTTATATTCTAGTAGCTGGAATATCTGATTGGCCAGAAAAGGCTATTCTTTGGGAAACAGAGAGCTCACCTCTGTGCTGGAGAGTTTTTAGACTAGAGCTGGGAGCAGAGACTTTATACAGTTACAGCATTTGGATGATAGAAATGGGGTGGCCTCATTTTCAGTGTATTAGAAGAGGAAGTAGGCACGACCTGCACCTGGAAAGGATTTACTGAGTTCTCACACGATTTCCTTTCCCGCCAGCCGCTGTATGTGTCCTGCTGAGAATCCTGGCTGCAGAGACCAGCCCTTTACCATCTTGTACCGAGACATGGATGTGGTGTCAGGACGCTCTGTTCCCACTGACATCTTCCAGATGCAAGCAACGACCCGCTACCCTGGGGCCTATTACATTTTCCAGATCAAATCTGGGAATGAGGGCAGAGAATTCTATATGCGGGTAAGAGGGAGTGGTGAGCAGTGGTCACCATCTCTGACAAAATGTGTTAGCCTGTGCTGTCTAGGCTAGGAACGTGCTTCATGGAGACAGATAAGGGTGCAGCTAGGAGGGACAGGGGTGAAGGGAGAAGTTTGGAGTGGGTGGGAGTCAGGTGGTCGATGTCCTGGTTTCCATCACTTTCTCTGTGGCGTTGCAAAAGATCTTCTCCTCTGGGAGCCTCAGGATGCTCCTCTGAGAAATGAGAAGTCAGACCAAGATGCAATCTTAGGTCTCATTTCTCCTGAAATTCTGTAGGAGAGGCATTCACATGTCCATTATCCATCCACCCCTT
>NW_007808741.1:0-1013 GCF_000696425.1 Galeopterus variegatus | reverse complement strand
TCTGTTTTTTTCTGGTTTGGTCTTCATTTCTGAAATGATTATTTTCTTTTCTTTCTAATTCTTTCCTCCCATTTTTCTTATAGTCTCTGAGTATTTTTTTAAATTCTCATTTATATATATGTTGTTCTTGTATCATTTTCATAACGTCTTTCGGCTCATTGGAAATAGTAGGTTGCAGTTTTGATCTGTTTTGTGGGCTTGTTTTACTGGCATACTTTCACTGTCTGTAGAGAAGTTATTCCGTACCTGATTCTCTTTGTTCTTAGAATCATTTTGTGTGGGTTTTTGCCCTCGATATTTTTATGATGTTTATTTTTACGTGATCATAATTTCCCTGGACTTTGTGAAGGAGGCCTGGTGCAGGGTAGCTTTTCTAGCTTCACAGAGCTCCCTCTTTTGTTCTTTCTGTGCAGAATTTGAATATATGGCATCTTATTTTCTGAAATTTCCTGGCTTTCTTCCTCTACCCCGTTTTTATATGGATCTTCTCTTTCTTCTGATTCTATTATCCCTATTCTATTCTGTTTTGATTCTACACCCAGCAGTTCCTCATTGATATGAGTGCTCTGGGTTGGGGATCCCTGCCTGGTCAATTTCAAGCATTCACAGGGTCTGGACTGCTTCCGCCTTTCAGAGGTTGCCCCAGACCCACTAGTGGAGTCGGCAGATCCCTTGCCAGTTCTGCCTGCCATATCAGCTTGCCGCACTGTGGTTCTTGGTGAGGATCTGCTGGCTATTCGGGGATCCTCTTTTTCTCAGGTCCATCAGACACCTCACTGCTTCTCTTGCTTCTGCCTTATGGGGCTTGTGGCTGTTAGCAGTGTGTCCTCTCCCACTCATGTTTTAGGGTTCAGGAAATTCCATATCACCGTTTGCTATAAATGATCGTGGGATTGGGGAGCTTTGGATTCTCTGTTTGTCTTCATATGAGGAACTGGTGAAATTCAAAAGGCATGCTGCTTTCATCTTAATTATATATAGGAGTTTTTTGGTTGTTGGTTTTTATTTGAACT
>NW_007808740.1:0-1013 GCF_000696425.1 Galeopterus variegatus | reverse complement strand
GAACCAAAAGCAATGAGAAAAAAAGCCCAATTTATGTCCCTACAGTCTTTGGCAAGGACACAAATTCTAGGTTGCTCCATAGAAGCAAGATGAAAATTGACCTCTCAAACCATTAAGTAGTTGAGAGTTCTCTAAGGTACAGTAAAGAGAATATGTGCCAATTGGGGCATAAATCAAGGCACTCCTCTCCTGGTGTCTTGGGAAGGCAGATGAGCCTGGATTTATCAAGGACACTCAGCCTCCTGACAGCAGTATAATTACAGACTCCAGTGTCATTAATCAGCAATCTGCTGACAACTGAGGGAGTCTATAAACCTCTCTCTGTTCCAAAATTGATTCAACTTAAAAACAATTATTTAAATTCCACATACTTGAGCATTTCACTTAGGGGAAAGTAAGAATAATATCAAAAAGGGAAGTTTGTGTGTTTTTTAAAGTTTCCACCTCCAGAACATCTTTTATTAAACTTTCAATAATTTGATGAACCATTTATAAGTAAACATACACACACCCATTTTGTAGGAGAGACCCTCACCAAGGATCCTCCAGCTGTGACCTCAGAACACTCAATTCAGTGACGAGTCACGGGGCCCACTGGCCTAAGAAGGTGTTGCAAAGCCCCAGGCAGGGAGTTAGGTGATTTCCCTGGAGCCAGCTTCCCAGACAGGCTAAGTAGGTCTCCACCTGTGTGTCACCAGCCTTTCCACAGTTCTCCATCCTTCTGGCTCACCGTTTCTCTCAATACTAAATGAAATGGTATTGGTATTGAGGAAAGTCCCCATTCCACCTACTGCAGGAAGTCCAGCACCCCCAACGTGTCTGTGAGTTTCCATAGACAGGAGGCTCACGTTCTCTGGCCAGTCCTGCTTACAGTGTGCTTCCTCGCTGCACCCCATTTCCTGCAGTGCCCTCATCTCCCCTTTCGTGAGATATTCTTCTTTGGCACAAAGCTTCTTTTCCTTCTTTCCTGCAAAGTTCATTGAACTCGAGCCTCATGTAACAGATTTTACTGA
>NW_007808739.1:0-1013 GCF_000696425.1 Galeopterus variegatus | reverse complement strand
AAAGTAGGTATGAAGGGAGAACAGGAGGGGAAGAAGGGAAGCATTTTAAGTAGCTTAAGTAGGGCTCAGGCAGGCTCGAGGCAGTGGCCACAGACTGGACGGTGGCGGGAGGTTACGATGAGGAGAAAGCTCTTGGAGCCGGGTGCTGCAGGGCTGTCCCTGTGTCGTCCATCCGAGTCGCCCTCCCCCGGTGGTCATGTCCGTGAGCAGCTGGGCCTTTGTTGTGAGGAGGACAGATCGAGGCGGCCGTGGGGCTGAGCGCGGCAGTATTTCTGTAGAGACTTCCAGTCAAGATGGCGGAATAAATGGTCCCCAGCATCACTCCCTCCCACAAATCAACTGATTTGCAACTATAAAAACATAACATCAAGTGTGTATGGAATAGGGAGACGTCTAGTGGGGGAGGCGGAAGCTCTGCAGAGACCACATGCCCTGCAGCGTGGCCACTGCACGATCCAGCAGACAGGCTTCACTGCCGCTACGTGACTCCATCCCCAGCCCAGCCCAGTGCACACAGAGCAGGGAGACGTCCAGCAGGGGAGGTGGAAGCTCTGCAGAGACCACACGCCCTGTGGGGCTGCTGCCACGCAATCCAGCAGGTAGGCTTCACTGCCGCCACCTGGCTCCATTCCCAGCCTGGCCCAGGGCGCATGGAACAGGGAGGCGTCCAGCAGGGGAGGCGGAAGCTCTGCAGAGACCACACGCCCTGTGGGGCTGCCGCCGCATGATCCAGCAGGCAGGCTTCACCGTTACCACCCGGCTCCATCCCCAGCCCGGCCCAGCATGCACAGAGCAGGGAGATGTCCAGTAGGGGAAGTGGAAGCTCCGCAGAGACCACATGCTCTGTGGTGCTTCCGCACATCCCAGCAGACCGGCTCAGTGCACGCAGAACAGGGAGACCTCCAGCAAGGGAGATGGAAGCTTGGCAGAGACCACACATCCTGTGGTACCGCCCCATGACCCAGCAGCCTGGCCAAGTGCATGCTGACCAGAGAGGTGGCTCCCCAGAGAGG
>NW_007808738.1:0-1013 GCF_000696425.1 Galeopterus variegatus | reverse complement strand
CCCCGTGGTTTATTTCAGAGGTTTTCCTTTTTAAATGAAACACAAGTCTCTGACATCTACTCTAACGTGGTTTGCTTTTTTCAATGATTTTATTTTTTGTAAAAATTCAAAATCCCTATTTTACAAAAGTTTTAATTTTCAATGAGTTTTATCTGTATTCACAGCACTTTTAAAAGTTGTGATAAAATGTATCTAACATAAGATTTATCTTAACTCTTTTTAAGTGTCCAGTTCAGTGGCACTAAGTACAGTCACACTGTTGTGCAAACATCACCACTACTGATCGCCAAAACTCCTTTAGTCCTCGTCAAACAAACTGCATCTCCATTCAACAACCTCTCCACACCCTCCCCAGGCCCCTTGCACTTTCTTTCTCTGTGAACTTGACCACTCTAGGGACCTCACGTAAGTGGAATCACGCAGTATTTGTTCTTTGTGACCAACTAATTTCACTTCACATAATGTCTGAAGGCTCATGCACGTTACGACAGGTGTCAGAATTACCTTTTCTTGTTGAGGCTGAATAATATTCCATTGTACAGATATATTATTTTTTGTTTATTCATTTGTTGATGGACACTTGGGCGGCTTCCACCTTTTGACTATTGTGAATAATGCTGCTATGAACATGGGTGTACAAATATCTGTTCAAGTCCCTGCTCTTAATTCTTTCAGTTTTATACCAAAACGGTGTTGTCAGATCACACAGCAATTTATTTTTATTTTTTTAGGGAACAGCCATACTATTATGCATATTTTAAAGGTTGGGGTTTTTTGTTTGTTTTTGCTTTTTTCTCCCCAAACTATTGACTTTTGGAGGAAAAAACGCCCCTACAGAACACAGGCCAGGCCCTGCATATTTTAAACAAAGAAACAGTCTTCAGAGAGAGCGGGGGCCTCACGCAAGCTCACCCAGCACAGGCCCATGTCACTGGTAGACAGCTTTGTTTATTCCAGCCCCCTAGAAAGCTTTAAAAGCTCAGCTCAAGAGACACTCCCTCCGCAAAGCCTCT
>NW_007808737.1:0-1013 GCF_000696425.1 Galeopterus variegatus | reverse complement strand
AGAGCCAGTGAGATCTGGGTTCAAATCTCAACTGTGCTACTCACTAGCTGGGTCTTTGGGCGATACTTAATCCACCAGAATTTCAGTTTCCTCACTGGGAACATGAGTGTTGAATTAGCGAAAGCATGTCAAGCACATAGGAGAGTTTCTGGTTTTTGGTTGATGCTGCATAAATGTTTCCTCTTATTATCACCACCACTAAAGCAAACCCTCTTCATCCTTGCAGGCCCAGGCCAGACTCTTTAGTCCTGATGAACCAACCCTTCCCTTGCCACACAGCTCACAACCATCCTTCCCTTCTTTCAGCAACTCTCACAGTGATCAGTCATGCTTCTGCTTCACCTCACTAGATTTAGATTTAGCAAGTACTTTTATTATACTTAATATGCACCATATCCTCTTCTAAGTGCTTGACAGATTTTAGTCCCTTAATCCCCAGAACAAACCTCTGAAGTCAGTTACCATTTTACAGGTAAGGAAACTGAGGCCAGTGAGATTTCAGTAACTTGCCCAAGGACACACAGCTGGGAAGGGGCCCCCCCAGGATTCAAACCCAGGAACTCTAGCTCCAGATGCTGCACTTGGGAACCCAAGGGCCATACTGCCTTTCTGCCTTACAATGTCAACAAAGCATTTCTGTACTGAGGCCAGCCCTGCCACTTAGAGCTGAAGCTACTTGAGGAAGGGACAGCCAGGCTCCTGTCGCCCAGTATCTTTGTTCTTCTGAGGAGAGCAGAGCCACATAATAGTGCAGCCCACTTCTTGAAAGGGCCCCAGAGACTTCTATGAGAGCTGGAGGCTGCACATCTTAGTCAGGGAGGATGAGGAGGGAATCAGCGCCTCCAACTGTGCTCCAAATTCCTCACCAAGGGCAAGGAAATGCAGGCACAGCCCATGCAACCCCTGGACAGTTGTTCCCAGCATAGATTTGCCTTGCATGATGAGCACAGGCCTTGGTTCTGAGGATAAATTCTCCAGCAAGACATGTGCTGCCCTTGAGTCCAGTATGGTGG
>NW_007808736.1:0-1013 GCF_000696425.1 Galeopterus variegatus | reverse complement strand
AAAAAAAAAGTGGACTAAACAGTGACATTCTAACAGGTGGGATACTGAAAGTAACCACAAAGATCTCTGCATATTCGCTCTTTCAAGACAGGAAGAAAACAATGAATTTCAAAAATGCAATAAACAATTTACTGTCAGGTGTTTATTTCTCTTTTTGTCTTCACCCATCAGCTATAAAAATAATTAGATCAATAATTACATTAATAATTCACTGAACATATTATATCAACATTAAATCACAAAAATCAAATTTTAGCCAAATGACCTACAACGTTGATATCATGATGACTGAGATCAAGCTGAACTTATGTTTAATCCCATATGGGGATAAATTACGAACTACTGATTCAATATGTTTGTTTAAGTAGACTTTACTTTTTAGAACAGTTTCAGATTCACAGCAAAATTGAGCAGAAGGTACAAAGCTCCCATATACCCTCTGGCCCCACACATGCACAGCCTCCCCAACTTCCAACACCCCTCACCAGAGTGGTACATTTGTTATAATCTATGAGTTCACATTGACATATCATTATCATCAAAGTCCACAGTTTACAGTAGGGTTCACTCTTGGTGTTGTACATTTTATGAGTTTTGTCAAATATACAATGCATATATCCACCACTGTATTATCACACAGAATAGTGTCACTGCCCTAAAAATCCTCTGTGCTCTATTCATCCCTCTCTACCCCCTAATCTCTAGCAACCCCTGATCTATTGTTGTCTCCATAGTTTTTCCTTTTCCAGAATGTCACATAGTTGGAATCATAATGTATGTAGCACTTTCAGATTGGCTTCTCTCTGTAAGTAATATGAATTTAAGTTTCATCCTTGTCTTTTTGTGGCTCAATTGCTCATTTCTTTCCAGTGCTGAATAACATTCCATTGTCTGGATGTACATTTTATTTACCCATTCACCTACTGAAGAACTTTTTGGATGCTTCCAAGTCTTGGCAATTATGAATAGGCTGCTATAATCTTGTGCATGGTTTTGTGTGGACATAAATTTTC
>NW_007808735.1:0-1013 GCF_000696425.1 Galeopterus variegatus | reverse complement strand
TTTTTTTTTTTCTTAAATCAGTAAAAAATACCAAGTACAACTTGGTTTTATATCAAGTTAGAATTCCCCAAAATTACATTTTAGTTATAGTTAGGCACCAATAGTTTTCCAGTTCTCTGAATAATAGTGTATATTTAAGAAGACGATTCTGGGAATTTCAGTTCCGTGATTACGTATAAGCATAAATTGTGTCTCTGGTCACTTCATCTTGGCAGCTCCTCCCTTGTAGGTTTTATTAGGAAAGAAATTTCGTGGTGGTTTCACCGCATTTGGGAGCACAGACCGCAAACCCGCCGCTTGCTCCCATCTCCGAATCCTGCCCTGGCTGCTTCCTCTACTTCAAACGCTCTTCCTCTAAATCATCCTCAAACTGTCTCCTTCTCATTTCCTATGTTCCAACTCAAGTGTCACCTCCCAGAGAGGCTGTCACTCATCACCCTCCCCTCCCCTTCCCAGGCTGGTTATCTCCATCTCAGTGGCTCTCATTTGAGAGAGTTTTGCCCTCCAGGGAACATTTGCCAATGTCTGGGGACATTTCTGACTGTCATGACTGGGGTGGGGGGTACTAGTGTGTAGAGGCCAGTGATGGTGCTAACAGCCTCTAATGCACAGGACAGCTGCCCACAACAAAGAAGTAGCTGGTCAAAATGTCAGTAGTGCCAAGGTTGAGAAATCCTTCTCTAATCCATTGTCTTAGCTTTTTTTCACCCCAAGGCTGTGCCACAATCTTATTTATCTGTTTGTAGGCTTTTCAGTCTATCTCCCTCTGTCCCACCCTCTTGAATAAAAAGCTCTACAAGGCCAGAGACTATTTTGTTCACTGTTGTATAAGCTTCTAGAATGGTACATGGCACTTAGTAGGGGATCTATAAATATGGATTGAATCGATCAAATGAGTGACACCATCACCACTGCTAGAAAAACAACTGGCAGTGCCAGTGGTGCATCTTGCTGATGAAAGAAACCAAGTAAAAGCAACAAGCAAAGTTAAATGGCTGGAGTTTTTTTTTTTT
>NW_007808734.1:0-1013 GCF_000696425.1 Galeopterus variegatus | reverse complement strand
CAGGGCGCATATTTTCCCTGAAAGTGGAGTTGCTCTTTTTTTGCTGGGTCTGAGCGACTTTACTCCCCCAAAGCCAAGGGAACAATTTCTTCAGTGGGGGATTGACACAAGGGGTCCGGGGCTGGTCTGGTTTAAAAGCAGGGAGTTGTGAAAGGCCAGCACCGACAAGGATCACAGAGCTCTGGAGGCTATAGCAGGGGGGACAGTTTTGCTGCCAGAGATGTTCCTGCTGCCTCTTTTTTTAAAACCGAAGCCAGAAATTCAGGGTTTTTAATAAAATTTCATAATTTAAAAATATTGGCAAGTCCAAAGAACTGTGGGGTAGAATTCTAGCTTGCATCCCTAGCCCAGTCCCCAGGGCCGTTGTCTTCACAGATGAAGGCCCCAGGGCCATGACCAGAAAGGCTCGTCCAAGTCCTGCAGGCAGGGACTGCTGAAGCTGGCACTGGAACTCCAACTTCCTGGTGACCGTCCCAAGTCCTTCCTACAGTGCTTTTGACAGTTGCACTCAGAAGCAATCGCTCTCGGGAGGGGAGGGTACTGACTCTCACCTCTGCTGGGGGAGCCTCCACTCCCGCATGCTCCTTAATGTCTAGTACGTGCATCACTCTACAGCTGACCGTGCTTGGAGCGAGTACCCGGTATCCGAAGACCCCGGTCCCTCCACTCCTTATCTGAGGAGAGTCGCCAGACACCCACAGGCTTCTGGAGAGAGGAGATGGGGGAAGGCTTCCATCAGTGGCACCTACGCAAGAGATAACAGCAGTGCTAACCCCAGCCAGCCCTCTGATAAAGAGGGTCAGTGGGAATCTTGCAGAAATGCCTGGAATTCACTACAGCACGTCCACGACTTAAGGTAGACCAAAGCCGGGGAGAGGCCAGCACCCAGAGCCGTGCAGGGTGAGGTTCGATCTCAGTCCTGTCCTTGTCATACCGTGTGACTTTCTGTGCGTGAGTTGTTTATGGCCCTCAGCTTTTTGCATTTTCAAAACGAGAAGGATGGACTGTTATCT
>NW_007808733.1:0-1013 GCF_000696425.1 Galeopterus variegatus | reverse complement strand
TCTTCTCAAGGTCAAAGGAAGGCCCCACTCTTTTTTTTTGACTTTGTAGATGATGGCATCTCTTTGCTCTGGAGCCTTCAATTGCATCTTGCAGATGTCAGTCATACAGCAAACCTGCAAAACCATCCGTCCCTCATGGGGTGGTGTCTGGTCATCTGTCATCTAGATGGTTCTCCTCCCTTAGACATGGAAGTTCACAGAACTTCCCTGAAATAGAGCTTCCCTGTTCAGTTACCCAGACCACCTTTGAGGAAACAAAGCACATTGGGCTGGAATTGAGGAAGTTTGATTGTACCTCAGATGAGTGATTCTGAAAACGTGGCCTCCAGACACAGCATCAGCACCACGTGGAACTTGCTAGGAATGCTGGTTCTTGGGCCCCACCTCACTACTGACTCAGAGCCTCTGGGGGTGGGCCCGGCCGTCTGTGTTCTACCAAGCCCACCAGATGATTCTGGTGCACACTCAAGTCTAAGAAGCTCTGCCTTAGATAAACTGATGCTACTAGTGGAAGAATGGCATTTACCCATGGTTTTTTCCTGCTCAAATGACTGAGGAGTGAATGATTTGTTTTGGCCATAACATCCACATTACTGTAACCTTCAGGCTGGGTGAAGTGGCCTGTGGAGGAGCCGTCCTTCCCACCGGCCTCCCCGCCTCCTCCCAGGATAAGAGCCTGGCCATGGCCCCCGGCCCTGGGGGTCAGCCTCTGGGCACACGGCAGACACTGGGTTTCTAGGGTTTGATGGTGAATGAGGGAGTGAAGAATGAATGATAATGGACTCAGCCCTATTTCACAGTAACACTTGAAAGCTCAGATTCTTTTTAAACTAGAACAAGATTTCCAAAGGTCGTCAGTGGTCACTTACGTGTAAATGAAGATTTACATTAACCTGTGGCTAGCAGGGTTGAAGTTGGCACGGTGTTGATTCTCTGACATGTGCATTTTGATTCCACCTCACTTTGGCCGGGATAGATTGTGACCTTAACCCCCTTTCTCTGCTGGCTTTTTT
>NW_007808732.1:0-1013 GCF_000696425.1 Galeopterus variegatus | reverse complement strand
AATTCTATTTTTCCACAAACTTTTTGAAGTAACTGCATATATACGTAGCTTTATATAATTTTTAAAGTTCAGTGTATAGAATAAAGATGAAGAACTATGCATTTCTACATTTATAATATCTTTTAAAATTATATAATTACATTTGCCAGTGCCCTTTGGTTTTGTTTTGTTCTGTTTATGTGGATTGGAATTCCTGTTGGGGTCGGTCACTTTCTTTCAGCACAAAGAATTTGTTTAGTATTTCTTATAAGGTAGGTCTGCTAGCAATGAGTTATTTCACTTTTTGCTTATCAGAGAAAGTATTTATTTCACTTTTAAAAAAAATTAAAAAATTTTTTTCTGGATGTAAGATTTTTTGTTGTTCTTGTTCAGGACTTTCAGTGTGTCATCTGACCACCTTCTTACTTCCATTGTTTCTGATAAGAAGTGAACTACTAATCTTATTGAGGTTTCTTTATACAGTACATGGTGAGTCATTTTTCCCTTGTTTGTTTCATGACTTTTGCCTTTAGGGCTGGCCAGTTAGCTCAGTTGGTTAGAGGATGGTGTTATAACATCAAGGTCGAGGGTTTGGATCACCGTGACTGACAGTCACCAAAAAAAAAAAATTTTTTTTTGTCTTTTTGAATTTCTACTATGATGTGTCTGGAATCAGATATCTTAAAGTTTGTTGAGCTTCTTGGATGTGTAGAAGTTTTTCGTCAAATATGGAAAGTTTTCAGCCACTATTTCTTTGAAAATGTTTTCTGGTTCCCTCTCTATCTCCTCTACTCCTGGCACTCCTATTATACATATGTTGGTGTGCTTTATGGTGTCCCACTTTTCCCTGCGTTTTTGTTCATTGTCCTTTTATTCTCTTTTTTCTTTTTAAATTGCATACTCTTTATCAATATGTCTTAAATTTTGCTGAATCTTTCTTCTGCCAGTTAAAATCTACCTTTGATTCCCTCTAGTGATTGATTTTGGTTATTATATATATATATTTTTTCCACCTCCCAGAACATGACTTTCTT
>NW_007808731.1:0-1013 GCF_000696425.1 Galeopterus variegatus | reverse complement strand
TCAAGTAAATAAGAGAGAAACTTTTGAGACTTTCTAAAAAAGTTGAGTTTAGTTCCACCATTGTACCTTGGCTTCTCTTTTGAGAAGGGAGACTTAAAGTAGCCACCATCTGATGCCGTCTTAGGGGTCCCTGAATCTCTTTGGCTTGAGTGCCTCTGGGTATGGCAGTTCATCTTCACATCCCCTTGACACTGCTGTCTCATTAGTTGGAAAATAGAAGTGACACTTTTCTTTGTAGGCAGATCTCGCCCAGTCTCGGTCCTGGCGGTGGCCTTTGTCACCTGCATAGAAATGTTGGTGGTAAGAAAGGCTGCAGTTCAGAATGTCGCTCACACACATTGTAGCTAAAGACAGCTCTAAGTCAGCCTGACCTGTGTGGGGTCAACTGTATTTTCTGCGCTTCTCCTTAGTTTTACAGAAACTGAAACCTCTGGGTGGGTTCTCCTTCCCTCTGCTATTTAAGTTAAAAATTTTTAGGGCCCGCCCGGTGGCGCACTGGAGAGTGCGCCGCTTGGGAGTGCGGTGGCGCTCTCGCCGAGGGTTCGGATCCCATGTGGAGACCGGTTCCCACTCACTGGCTGAGCACGGTGCGGGCGCAACACCCAGGGTTGCGATCCCGTTGCCGGTCCCCAGTACGGGCGCGACACTGAGGGTTGCGATCCCGTTACCGGTCAGTAAAAAAGACAAAAAGGAAAAAAAAAGTTTTTAAAGTTGAATTTAATTCCTCCTTCTATCTTCATTTTACAGCTGCTCCTTCCCTTGAGTATTCAACTTCACACCTCTCTTCACTGCCTCTTAGGCCCCCACCTAAGGAAGACAGGAACCAGGAGATGCAAGTTCTGAAAGGACTGCGGCCTGAAACAGAAATGAGACGTCTCTTACGCTTGCTGTTGGAAAGCCATCATCCCTGGGGACTCTCCCACGCCCTGCGCAGTGGAATGTGTGCAGATGACTCTGGCCAGGGCCCCTCCTGTGATACATTCATTCAGGTCTGGAAGTCAGAACAACTCGGG
>NW_007808730.1:0-1013 GCF_000696425.1 Galeopterus variegatus | reverse complement strand
ATCTTTTAGAGCCCATGCAGTTTTAGGTCCCAACATGGCTTCAGTCCTGCTCACTCCAACATTAGGACTTACTAAGACCAGGACTGTGCTGAACGCTGTTGGCAGACATGGAACCCACCGAGGACGAGAGGCCACACGGTCCCACTGAGGACAGGCGGCAGGCTGTGCCAGGCTTGAGGGTGCCTGGTCCAGGGCAAAGTGGGGGCCAAGTGGAGCCTCCTCCCAAGAGCTGTGCACCACCATCCTGCCTGGACAGTGCCAGCCCTGGGATGCAGCATTCTTCAAATGTGTCTGCCCAGAGGGGGTACCTTGTCCTAGTAGCCCGAATGTGCTGTGTATGTCCAGGGAGAGTTGCGGTTTACACGGTAAACAATGTGCAACCCAGTTGTCCCCCCTGCAACTTACCTTGTTTTGGAGATTTTCCCATGTTGACATTCGTGACATTCATGTTGGCTCCAGGTTGCTTAGTTTAACTGCTGTGTAGTAGTGTATTGTGCAAGCCTACCATGATTTATCAATCCATTTTCTTATTCATAGAAATTCGATTATTTTCCGTTTTATGCTATCACAAACAACACAGCGGCATGCACTCTGATCCATGTCTTTATGTGCACATGCGGAGTAGTTTTTTTCTAAAGGAGACCTGCTCTAAGTACTATTTGGGGGCATCGTCAACTGCACCAGTGTTTGCCGAATTTCTCTGGAATGTGGTGGAACCACGCATTCTCCTCCCTGCGTGCGTGCGGGCTCCTATCACGCCACCCCCTTGTCAAACGCGCACTCTGACCATGTCACTCAGATGACTTCTTACCTCAATACGCGTTTCCCTGCTGCTCATGAGTCTCAGAAACGAAACGTATCGGATGTTCTTGGCTGATCCTGGCTCCTCATCTGTACCTTATCTGTTTTCCTATTGATTTGGTGATCTTCATTTATCTTGGGCATTGATTATATGACGTTGCAAATATCTCCTCTGTCCGTGCCTTGTGTTTTCATTTTGTTGACGGTGTCAT
>NW_007808729.1:0-1013 GCF_000696425.1 Galeopterus variegatus | reverse complement strand
TAAAAAGTTTTGATTTTGTTGACTTGAATATAAAGACATTAAAGATTGTAAATGTTCAAAATGTATCTGGAAAATCCTTTTAGAAATCATGTGAGAAAACTCTTAGTGGGTTTTAGTTGAAGCCCTATTTAAGAATATATGCAACCGTTTTCAAATATAGGTATCATTACTCCAGTTTGAAAATACATAAAATAAAATTTGTAAAACTCTTTGATTATGTTTGAAACATACTGTAATATAGCAGTTAGTTAAAAATAAAAATCAGGGTGATAGTAGTGATAGTAGAAGTACTAATCCTTTTTATTTCCCTTTTGAAAATCTAATTCAAAAGATAATAATATTTAATATCAGTGACTATCAGAGTCACAAATGAATAGATTAGATTTGTAATTACAAACCACAGTTCATGCATATATGCAAATTATGCTGTTATAATTATAGTCCGTTGCTTATTAGGACAAAGATATTTATGTGTTAAATCAATATCGAGTTGGTATGCATAGAATTATAACCAAATTTAACATGAGTACAATGTAACAATGTTTCATCTTAATTATATTCATATTTGTAAGAATTTTCTCTTTTCTTCTTTTAATGGAAAAAAATTTATGACAACCTTCAAAACAAAAAAAAGATACCATATGATTTATCATTTAATCTATTCGAAAAAACTGAAAAGAATAGATTGTTCTTTTGTAATGTGGTGATCTGTACTGCATCTGCCATTTCAGTGAAATTCAGACCTCGGAATTTCAAGTTTGAGTTCAGATCTTTGATCCTGGATACCGATTTGCAAAGTGTCAACATGGCCTTTTCTGTGCTTCCAGATCTGATGATTTATACAAAAAAGATCATCACTCTTGGCTGTAAAAATAATCATTAAATATTCAATATTAGACATATCTGTATTTTATTGTATGAGAAATGACACATTAAAAAATAGAAAAAGATAGTATAGTTCAAGGTCACTTTTAAAATTAACTTATTTACCTACCTTGGGAGACTTTAGCATA
>NW_007808728.1:0-1013 GCF_000696425.1 Galeopterus variegatus | reverse complement strand
CTACTCTCATTTAAACTGAGACTCACTCTTCTCCACCTGCCCATCCAGCCAGTTTGTTTAAAATATCTGGTTTTGGGGTATCCCCAGGAACATTCTTATCAACTTTGGGACAGAGCTTAGAGCAAGTCTCTCTGTTCTGGGATAAATCCAGGTGAGAGAAGCATTAACCTGCTACCGGTGAGAATGGCTATCTTTGCCTGGATGTTATAGGTTTCAGGACTTGAAGGTTAAATCTACAGCAGCAGAAAGAAACTTTGTAAATTTTTCCTCTAGCCTGAAATTGGCTTCCTTGAAATCAGATCTTTCTAATAAACAGAGAAAACAACTCAAGTGAGTCTCTCATGTCAGGCCCAAACCTAAGGGAAATAGCTCGAAGGGCTTCAGTCTGGATCCACTAAAGAACTCATACTCCATTACATGACATTATCCTTCAAGAAAGGGAGAACCCAAAACAATCCTAGCTTCAGAAATCTCTACCCTCGGGCCGGCCCGGTGGTGCACTGGAGAGTGCGCCGCTTGGGAGCGCAGCAGCGCTCCCACCAAGGGTTCGGATCCCATGTGGAGACCGGTTCCCGCTCACTGGCTGAGCGCGGTGCGGGCGTGACACCGAGTGTTGCGATCCCGTTACCGGTCAGTAAAAAAGACAAAAAAGGAAGAAAAAAAAAATCTCGACCCTCAACAGAAGGACTTTTTAAAAAACAGTCAGAGCTTGAGAAGGCCAAATCTCTATTTTTTTTTTTTTCCTTTTTGTCTTTTTCCGTGTCCGGCAATGGGATCGCAACCCTCGGTGTTGCTCTCGCGCCTCGCTCAGCCAGTGAGCAGGAACCGGTCTGTATGTGGAATCTGAACCCTCGGCGGGAGCGCCGCCGCGCTTCCCAAGCGGCGCACTATAGCAGTGCGCCACCGGGCCGGCCCCAAATCTCTATTTTTTAACCAAAGGAAAGGAAGTAATATTTATGGGACACTTGTGTTCTATGTGAGATGATTTAAACACGTTAAATTCTCAGATCCGG
>NW_007808727.1:0-1013 GCF_000696425.1 Galeopterus variegatus | reverse complement strand
ATCTTCTTATTTATATAAATGAATATCCTTTCTGTCACCTTCTTCCTGGTTTTTGTTGGATTTACTCTACTTTTGGCCAGAATTCCATCCTCTCTTGTAGTTAATAATAGGTCAAAATGCTAACTCCTGTGGGTTTTGTTTGTTTGTTTGTTTCACTTTTTTTCTATTTTTTGTATTTAGTGCATCTTCTTAGGCATCTTTTCTCTTTCTGCATTCTGAGATGGACTTTTTAGATGGATAGTAATAAGGGCTCAGGAGAAAAGATAAAACTGGCAAGAAGTACGTGAAGTGCCAGGATGGAGGTTGACATTTTTAGATATGACTAGGGAAGCCCACACTGAGAAGGGGGCTTTGAGAAGAGTGCTGGAGGAAGTGAGGGAGTGAGCCATGTGGTTGTCTAGCAAAGAATGACTGGCAGAACAGCAAGTGAAAAGGTACTGAGGTGGGAGCAAGCCTGGTGTGATCTAGAAATAGCGAAGCAATCAATGTGGCTGGAGTCTAGTGAGAGAGGAGGAAATTTGCAGGAGATAAACTCAGGGAATTAATGGGAGGGGGAGCAGGTCATATAGATCATAGCAGGGACTTTTTGTTTTTATGATGAGTGAGTAATGGGACACCATCAGAAATTGTGTATGTGAGTGTGTTTGTGAATGTACATGTGTGCACACGCCTGGGAGGCTTGTAGTTGGGAAGAAGCTGAAAAGGGCTAAATTTGCCAGACTAAAGATTATGAACCTTTCTTTCTAAATGGAGTCAAGATCACTAAGCAGAAAAGAGAATGCATGTGTACAGCAGTCATCAGACTACTATTTAGTTCTGAGCGTACTGTGGGAATTTACTGAACTGTTGCTGATTGGTTTATTGACAATTTCTAAATTTTGCAGGTGGAGAAACAGATGCAGAGAAAGGTCATGAGTAACCGGAATGAGCCAGGGCTTTTGACTGATAGCTCGATGCCACCTCCAGGCATCACTTTCCTTAGAGATTCATCTCTGATAAAACTTAATACCAGA
>NW_007808726.1:0-1013 GCF_000696425.1 Galeopterus variegatus | reverse complement strand
AGAGAGATTAAACAACCTGCCCAAAGTCACACAGATAGAAAGTGGCAGAGATAGGATTTGAGCCCTAGCAGTGTGTCTCCAGAGTTTATGCTCTTTATGGATGCTGTGTTGCTCCTCATGAACATGGAAACTGTGGCCTTGATCATCTTTAATATAATCAACAAAAATATTCATATTCTGAAATTAATTCAGAACCCCACCCCACCCCCTTTTATTTTGAGGGGGCCTTCACTAATGTACAGAGGCCATTTGTTCCCATTTTAAGGCAATAGGACTTGGGTAAATTCCCAGAATTCATTTGCTATCTATCATAGTTTATTTGGGCTGCCATAACAAAATCCTTTATATATTTTTATTTTTTAAATTTAATTTAATTTATATTTATTTTGTGGGGAACAGTGTGTTGTTTCAATACATGCATATACTGCACAGTGACTCACTCAGGGTAGATAGCACAGTTTTGTCCCCTTTAGTTCACCCACCCCTCATCTTCCCCTCTAACTCCTACCCCTCCCAGCCTCTGGTAACCATTATTCTACTGTACTTTTTTTTTAAAACACACAAAGATTAACATCCTTATTGCAAAAAGAACTCTTAAAAATGAATTAGAAGAATCTAAGCAGATATTTGGTGAAGGACATGAGTGGGTAAGTCACACACCCCAAAGAAACACACGTGATTAATAAGTACATTCTAAGATGTGGCTGTGGGTGGGGGCTGGGCTGACCTGACCCCCATCTCAGAACCCCTAGTGCTGGGCTGGCTCTGTTGCTGGCCTGGATGTGCCGCAGGGGCAGGACTAAGGCCCATGGCCCCATCTCAGGACCCCCAGGTGTCGGGCTCAACAAAATACTTCAGACTGGGTAATTTATAAACAACAGAAACTTATTGCTCAATTATGGATGCTGAAAAGTCCAAGATCAAGGTACCAGCAGATTTGGTGTCTGTTGAGGTCTTGTTCTCTGCTTCAAAGATGGCACTTTCTTTTTTTTTTTTTTTTTTTTTAAAAAATG
>NW_007808725.1:0-1013 GCF_000696425.1 Galeopterus variegatus | reverse complement strand
TTGGTAGTTTGTAAGTGACCAGAAATTTATGCATTTCCTCCAGGTTTTCAAATTTTTGTGTGTAATTGTTTATAATAGTCTCTAAGGATTCCTTGTATTTCTGTGGTATCTGTTGCAAAGTCTCCTTTTTTATTTCTGATTGTTTTTATTTGGGTCTTCTCTCTTTTTTTAGTTAGCCTTGTTAATGATTTGTCTATTTTGTTTATCTTCTAAAAAAACAACTTTTTGTTTCATTGATCTTTTGTATCATTTTTTTGTGTGTTTCTATTTAATTTAGTTCTGCTCTGATCTTAATTATTTCTTTCTATCTACTAATTTTGGGGTTTGATTGTTCTTGTTTGTCTACTTCTTTGAGGGGTAGCATTAGGCTGTTCATTTAAAATCTTTCTATTCTTTTGATGCAAGCATTTATTGCAATAAACTTCCTTCGTAATACTGCTTTTGCAGATTCCCGCAGGTTTTGGTATGATGTGTCTTTATTTTCATTAGTTTCAAGAAATATTTTGATTTTCTGTTTAATTTTTTCTTGGACCAACAGTTTGGTGAGGAGCATGTTGTTTAATTTCCATGTGTTTTAATAGTGTCCTGAGTTTCACATGTTATTAATTTCTACTTTTAATCCACTGTGGTCTGAAAAGATGCTTGAAATGATTTCAATTTTTGAAATTTGTTAAGACTTGATTTGTGACCTAACACGTGGTCTGTCCTGGAGAATGTTCCATGCGCTGATGAGAAGAAATGTATATTCTGTAGTTGTTGGATAAAATGTTCTGTAGATATAAGCCAGGTCCAGTTGGTCTAAAGTGCAGTTCAAATCCTGTGTTTCTGAGTTTATTTGCTGCCTAGATTATCTGTCCAGTGATGAGAGAGAACTGTTTAAGACCCCAACAATTATCTATGTTGCGGTTTGTCTCTTTTTTTTTAGGTCTCATAGTGTTTGCTTTATATATCTTTGTGTTCCAGTGTTGGGTACATATATATTTATGATTGTTACATCTTCTTGCTGAATAGAT
>NW_007808724.1:0-1014 GCF_000696425.1 Galeopterus variegatus | reverse complement strand
ACCTCTCCATAGATATAAACAGATATATTTATGTGTGAGTGTACACACACACACACACACACACACATGCACACACACACCATGTGTTGTATAACGACGTTTCAGTAAACAATGGACTGCAGATATAATTGTGGTCCCATAGGATTATAACTGAGCTGAAAAATTCTTTTCACTAGTGATGCTGTAGCCATCCAATTGTCATAGCACAATGAATTATTCACGTTTGTGGTAATGCTGTTGTAAACAAACCTGCAAATATGTTGAGGAGGAGTATCTGCCTTACCCACGGAGTGTTTCTCCCAAAGGCAGCTCAGACCCTTAAGATAGAAAATCAAGCATTTGGCACATTAGGTCTGATCCCAAGCAGTTGTCTACTTTAAAATTATTGCATTTTTATATGATTCCTACCCATCCCCAAAGTAAGATAAGAATTAACAACAGTTAGCTAACACTCACTGAGTGCTTGCTGAGTGCCAGGCACAATCCCTACCTGAAATTTAATTTTCATAACTTTGTGGGGATGGTATTATTCTAATCCCCATTTAGCAGATGAGGAAAGTGAGGCACAGAGAGACTTCGTAACATTAGCAGAAGGCACACATTCATACAACTAGTGGCAAGAGTAAAGAGTAGGAAAATTCATTGCTGATCCCTTTCATAATACACTTTGGCAGAATAAAAAAATTTCCTAATGACACGTTTCTCAGAATGTATCTCCATTGTTAAGCAATGCACTACTCTGTGTATATATGTAAATAAATAGAACAGGAAGAATACACAATAAAATTGGAGTATTTTAACATACCTCTCTGAGTTACTAACAATGTAAAAAATTACCACAATAAAAATTAGAAAATGTGTTTAACTAAAATTTAATAGGAGAACATAACAAGATTTTAGTAATCTAGCTACATCTTTGCTTAAAGGAACTTTTACATCTTCAAATGTATACGTTTAGAAAAAAAATGGACTGAAAAACAATGTCATAATAATAATAATGCAGACAATAAGTTA
>NW_007808723.1:0-1014 GCF_000696425.1 Galeopterus variegatus | reverse complement strand
CCACCGGGCCGGCCCTATGATAGTTGTTTTTAAATTAGGTTGCAAGCTTCTAGAAAGGTAAGAATCATGTTTTATAACTTTGTAAACCCAGACTTGTAGTTAATGGTTGCTGTTATATGTAAGAGGTAATGTCTGAGAAGCTCTGCCATCAGCTGCCCAGCAACAAGAAACCCTTGAACAGTCTCCAAATTACATGAGGCTGAAGTCTCTGAGTATAAGGCAGGTTGAGCATAGCTGAGAAAAGCCAAGCCAAGACCACTGAAGTAACCAATAAATCACTGACTAGCAGAAAGATGTACTCTCATTAATTTGCAAAGGTTACTTATGTCATGCGTCAAAGTCAAGGGACAGGCAAGAAGAGGTGGCGGAAGAAGCGAAGTGGTGATGAAGATACGTGAAGGCAGCCTACAATTTTGGAGAGGCTTTATTTTGCCATTTGTTATTTAATACTATTTAACTTAATCCTTACAATATCTCATCAAAGTAGGCACACTAATTTTGTATTTAAAGACAAAGAAATTGAAGATTGGTGAGGTTTGTTAATTTGCCCAAGTTCATCCTCACATGGTTATGGGAGAGTTGAGATTCAATATTCATCTGTTTGGCTCTTTTGAGGTGGAGCTTCCTTTCCCGTTGTTAATTGACCCATATATGAGGGTGTACATTGGTGGTGTTCCTGGTCTGTCTACACCTCTTACTCCTCTAAAAGTTATCAGTGGGGCCGGCCTGGTGGCGCACTGCTACAGTGTGTCGCTTGGGAGTGCAGCGGTGCTCCCGCCGAGGGTTCGGATCCCACATACAGACCGGTTCCCGCTCACTGGCTGAGCGAGGCGTGGGCGCAACACCGAGGCTTGCGATCCCGTTGCTGGTCACGAAAAAAGACAAAAAAAAGGAAAAAAAAAAGTTATCAGTTAATTCAAGAGCAGGACTTCAGCCTCTTTCAGCTTTTTTTTTTGTTGTTGTTAACTAGCTGCTTACAGGAAGCAGACATTCTGGTCTGCCAGAGTCGGCAGC
>NW_007808722.1:0-1014 GCF_000696425.1 Galeopterus variegatus | reverse complement strand
TTATAAATAGAACTACCATATGCCCTAGCCATCCCACCGCTGGGTATATAACCAAAGGAACGGAAATCATCATGTCAAAGGGATACCTGCACTCCCATGGTTATCCCAGCTTTGTTTGTAGTAGCCAAGATATGGAATCAACCTAAACGCCCATCAACAGATGACTGGATAAGGAAAATATGGTATATATACACAATGGAATACTACTCAGCCATGAAAGAATGAAATCCTGCCATTTACAGCTACACGGATGAGCTTGGAGAAAATTACGTTAAGTGAAACAAGCCAAGCACAGAAAGAGAAATACCACATATCCTCACTCATAAGTGAAAGTGAAAGAGAGAAAGAGAGAAAGGAAGGAAGGAAAGAAGGAAGGAAGGACAGTCACAATAATGCATTGAACTTTCAGAAGAGGAGAACAGAGCTGTGGTTACTAGAGGTGGGAGGGGGAGGGAGAAAGGGTCTAGAGAGAAATTGGTTAATGGACACAAGAAATGATTATGTTTTGTATTGATGAATATGCTAATTATTTTGACTTGATCATCTTACATTGCACACAGGTATTAATATTGAACTCTATATCCCAGAAATATGTTTAATCAATTACAAAAAAAAATGCAGAAGGAAGAGCACTGAATGAAGAATATTTTTGAAGTTTGGCTCAAAGAAAAATGAGCAAGAAAAGGCAACATGTCCAAAAGCAAAGCCATCTCCATTACCACCCCACCTCTCACTACATGTGGCTAATCAATCCCAGATCAAATCCCTTGCTGATTTTACTTCCTACAGAGATTTTTTGCATCCATCACTTCTTTATACTATTGCTATAATATTACTGTTCATCTGGATTTGCCTGGATAGTTGTGTAATTTCCTCACAGATACCCACAGTCAGAACCAGCCTTCCAAAAATCCATTTTTCATATGGCTACCAGAATGTTCAAAACACAAATCTAACCATATTACTCTAATTCTTTAAGTATTTTAGTGCAAGATTTTAACATGAGTATTCTTA
>NW_007808721.1:0-1014 GCF_000696425.1 Galeopterus variegatus | reverse complement strand
ATCCCGTTACCGGTCAGTAAAAAAGACAAAAAGGAAAAAAAATAAAAAATAAAAAATAAAATAAATAAAACAAGTATAAATAACATGTTATTTCTTTTTTATATTAAATCTTCAAAATCCAGTGTGTATTTTATACTTATAACACACCTAAATTCTGACAAGCCACATTTCAAGTGCTCCACAGACATACATGTCTAATGGCTTATTGGACAATACAAGCTTAAGTCCTCAGTAATTTCAGAACTAGGTAGCAAACGATCCCTTTGGGAATAGTGGAGCTTCACCATGAGAGTAAGCTTCTTGAAACAGAATACAAATTGAATAAGGCAGCAACACTTAGAGTAAGGGAAAGAAGACACTCAGGAAGTAAGGATAATGGGGTCCAGTGGAAAGAGACCCCAGAAAGTACTGTAAACGCAAAACAAAAATCTGCAGGTAGAGCAAGCACAGGCCAAGCACAACACGAATGGGGGAGGGCAGTACATTCTTCCTATGGGGGTGGGAGCTGAAGAATAAATATCTCCTGAACAAAATTCCAGTATACCTCAATAGCCAAAAATTGAAAACAATCCAAATGACCATGAACAAAGAGCAGACCAATAAGTTGTGCTATATTACTACAACGGAATGCTAAGCAATTAAGATGAAAGACATCTACACCTGGCAACGTGTGTTAATCTTACAAACATAATGTTGAACAGAGTAACAGATACTATAAGATGCCATTTAAATAAAGTTTTCAAGCAGGCAAAAGTAGCCTATGGTGTTAGAAGTCAGCTTTGTAGTTATCTTTAGGGCAAAAATACATGTTAATGGTTAGAAATATTTCCAAGGAGAAAGATCCTTGATTACTGATAATTTTCTGGGTGGTGGTTACATAGGTACAAGGGTACTTCAAAAAGTTCATGGAAAAATAGAATTAAAAGATAACATGATCCAGCCGGTTAGCTTAGTTGGTTCAAGCACAATGTTGTAACACAAAGGTCAAGGGTTCAAATCCCCATACCAGCCGGC
>NW_007808720.1:0-1014 GCF_000696425.1 Galeopterus variegatus | reverse complement strand
ATATTATTTCATTAGTTGTAACAAATGTACCATACTCGTATAGGATGTTTACAATAGGGGAAACCCTGTTGGGGTAGGGGTGGTGTTATATATGAAATCTCTCACCACTATCTGCTCAATTTTTCTATAAGTCTAAAACTATTCTAAAAAATAAAGTAAATTAATTAAAATTTTAAATCAGTTATACTTCTACATATTAACCATGAACAATTGTAAATCAAGATTAAAAAACAGAATATCAGTTATAATGGCATTAAAACATGAAATACTTAGGGATAAAATTAACAAAATTTATGAATGATGTGTACACTGAAAGCTATAATATAGTACTGAGAGAAATTAAAGAAGTCCTTGATAAATGAGCATATACTTCATCCATGGACAGAAATCCAAATTCAATTCTCACCAAGTTGATCTATAGATTCAACAGAATCCAAGTTAAAATCTCAGCAGATTTTCTTTTTTTTTTTTTTTTGAATAAAAACTGACAAGCTGACTCTAAAATATATTGGAAATGCAAATTACCTAGAAAACTAAGACAAATCTGAAAAAGAAGAATAAAGTTGGAGGACTGATTTCCAGATTTATTATAAAACTACAGTACTAGGGGGTGAGAATAGATAAAAAAGATTAATGAAATGAAATAGGTAGACAAGAAATCAACCCACAAATGTATATGGTTAATTGGTTTTCAACAAAAATGCCTATGTAATTCAACTGGAAAAGGATATTCTTTTCAACAAATGGTGCTGTAACAATTGGGTAGCTGTGAAATATACTATAAAGCATATGTACCTCACAGGGCCTGGTTTTCCAAAGTCCTGCAGTTTCAAATATTGACCTTGTGGAGGACTTGAAATTTTCCTCAGGCTATAAGTCTCTGGTGAAAGATAAAGATTTGTGGCACAGCAAGGTTGCTGGCTTAAGGACAGATTAGTTACTGATTGTTATAAAAAGATACTGAGAAATTGCTGTAAGAAGGAATGTTTGCTAAGATCAAGCTTTTGTTGATAG
>NW_007808719.1:0-1014 GCF_000696425.1 Galeopterus variegatus | reverse complement strand
TCTGGTGGTACCCCAAGCTGTAGTACCTTTAGCCGGGACATTGTTTTGTGTATATGTGTACGTGATGGTAGGTAACATATAATAGTACAGTTTTATAAAATCAAGATATTTATTTTATTTTTAGCTCCCACAAATTATTGATTACATGTGTTATTTCACTTTCTGTGCCTGACCTGTTTCCCTTAATATAATTTTCTCTAAGTTTATCCATGTTGCTGCGAATGGTAGTATTCATTCTTTTTCATAGCAGAGTAGTATTCCATTGTGTAGATAAGTCACAGTTTCCTTATCCCCTCATCTAATGATGGACATTTGGGCTGTTTCAAACTATTGACTACTGTAAATAGTGCTGCAATAAACATGGGTGTACAGGTATCCCTTCGAAATGATGATCTCCATTCCTTTGGGTATATTCCCAATCCATGGAATAGCTGGGTAATATGGTAGATCTATCTGTAATTGGTTGAGGAACCTCTGAACAATTTTATGTAAGGCCTGACCATTTTGCAGTCCCACCAACAGTGTAGGAGGGTTCCTTTTTCTCTGCAACTTTGCCAGCAGTTATCATTCTCAGTCTTTTGGATTTTAGCCATCCTAACTGGAGTGAGATGGTTTCTCAGTGTGGTTTTGATTTGCATTTCCTGAATGCTGAGTGATGCTGAGCATTTTTTCATGTGTCTGTTCACCATTCGTATATCTTCCTATTAGAAATCCCTATTCAGCTCCTTTTCCCATTTTTATTTTTATTTTATTTTATTTATTTATTTATTTATTTTATTAAATTTTTATTTTGTCGAAATACAATGTGGTTGATTATTGTTGCCCATAACCAAAACCTCCCTCCCTCCTCCCTCTCCTCCCTCCCACCCAACAATGTCCTTTCTGTTTGCTTATTGTATCATCTTCAAGGAACTGTAGTTGTTATATCTTCCCCCCCACCTGGTTCTTTTGTTTGTGTGTGTGTGTGTGTGTGTGTGTGTGTGTGAATTTATTTATTTATTATTAGCTCCCACC
>NW_007808718.1:0-1014 GCF_000696425.1 Galeopterus variegatus | reverse complement strand
CAACACCAAGTCAAGGGTTAAGATCCCCTTACCGGTCATCTTTAAAAAAAAAAAAAAGATTTTGGTGATTTCCTATAGTTGTGAAAGTTAGAACTGAAAGAAATTAAAAGAATATTGTAGAGAGAGGAGAACAGAATGTGGTGGTATAGAAGGGATAGTTGGGGGCCTCAGAGAGAAAGTATCTTGGACTAAAGCCCAAAGCTTCTGAAACTTCTGTGGGTTAGGGAATAAAATAATAACTCATATTAATAATATGTACTATTAATATGGATTATATAAGTTTTTCATAAGTGGAAACTTTTTCTTTAAAAACTTTCATTTCATTTTCCTGATGTTTAGGGATGTTGAGCATCTTCTCATATGCTTTTTAACCATTTGCATCTCTTTGGAGAGGTGTCTGTTCAGTTCTTTTGCCAATGTTAACAATCAAGTAATTTGGGTTTTTTTTGCTATTGAGTTGTAGGAGTTTCTTACATATTTTGTACATTAACCTTTATCAGATGTATGGTTTGCGAGGATTTTCTCCCATTCTGTAGGTTGTCTTTTCACTTTGTCAGCTGTGTCCTTTGCTGTTCAGAGGCTTTTTGGTTTGATATAGTCCCACTTGTCTATTTGTGCTTTTGTTACCTGTGCTTTTGTTGTCACAAAGTGATGGCCTTTTATTCATCCCTGGTATTAGTCATTTGTGTCCTCTCTCTCTCTTTTTCTCTATCTCTGTCAGCCTTGCTGATCCTTTATCATTTTTTTAGTTTTTTTGAAGAACTGACTTTTAGTTTCTTTGCCCCTCTGTATTTAATGTTTGTTTTATGTTTATAAGTTTCTCCATTTATTTTTATTTCTTTCCTTCTGCTTTTTTAAGGTGTAATGTGCTGGATTTGTTGTTTGTTTTCTAACTTAATAGACGCTTAGTTCATCTTCTTTTCTAATATATGTAGTTAAGGCTATAGATTTTCTTTTCATCATGGCTTCAGTTATGCTCCCTAAGTTTTGATATGTAAGATTTTTGTAATTATT
>NW_007808717.1:0-1014 GCF_000696425.1 Galeopterus variegatus | reverse complement strand
GATTAGACTGTAGGACCATGCCCTAGTGAATGGATTAATAATGTTGATCAGAGGTGTGGTTCTGCAGGCTTTAAAAGTGCACAAGGAGCTGTCTCTTTCTCTGCTGTACCTTTTCCTTCCATGGGAGACCCCTGGGTCACTATTGCCACTTCCAAGGTCTTCACCAAATGTGTTTTCTGGATTTTGGACTTCCCAGCCTCTGAAACTGTAAGCAAAAAAAAATTCTGTATAAAATACCCAGTTCTGTGTATTTTGATATAAGCAAAAAAAAAAAAAAGACTAATACACCCCCAAAATCCATACACTGAAATTCTAACCCCCTATGGGATGACAGTAATATGTAGGTCCTTTGGGATGTAATTAGATCATGAGGGTGGATCCTTCATGAATGGGATTAGTGCCCTTATAAAAATGAACCCAGAGAAATCTGATTGGAAGAGTGTCAATTTACAAAAAAAAAAAAAAAAAAAAAAAAAAAAATGTCCAAGCTTGTTTGTTCATTAATCACCAATAAATCTATAACAGTTATTTAGATTGTAATTTATAACATTACCTTTTTGATCTAGTACTTAATATGCTTATTCAGTTTCTTACCTTTTAAAGTCTTATCTCCTCAATAGTGTTATAAAATTTTAAGAACAGAAAAAAAAATGTCAATGCAATTTTAACACATTTAGGTTGATTTAGAAAATAATTCCTCTAAAGCTCAGACATTTCTAAAACCCAATCAGTGATGCACACTTTAATGCTGAGGATAATTTTTTAGAATATATTTACCATCCCAGTTTTGATTTTAATATTAGTCTACTGGAAACTGATCAAGAGAATACAAAATATTAAGTATATACTTGAATTAAACAACATAATTAAAAAGCTGAATCTAGTAATTATGCACAGAGCATTGCACCCAATAAGTACATATTATATATTCTTTCCAAGAAAAAACAAGATGTTTTCAAAACTGACTACATTCAAGGTCACTGAAGAAGTCTCAGCTAATGTCAAAAAAAGATA
>NW_007808716.1:0-1014 GCF_000696425.1 Galeopterus variegatus | reverse complement strand
CTCCATTTTCTCCAGTGGGGGCAGAGCCGGCCGGCTCAGATCGGACAGACCAGCCATCTTCGCTTGGCACAGCTCATCACTGAGCCGTGCCACTTGTGTGCCTCAGTGTGGGGCCCCCCGGGGCCTGTGGACCGGCCACCACTCCCACTCCACCCACAGATCTCTGGTGGGGCTGGTGGTGTGGGGAGCGGGAGGGCAGGGAAGAGGATCCCGGCCAGACTGTCACTCCACCACACCTGGGGCTTCGGCCCCAGGTAAACTTCCTGCTTCCGGGAGGCAGATACCATCTCTGTGGCCTCCAGTTTGGAAAAACCCCAGACTGATTTCTGGTTGGGAGAGGGGTGACCGGGGTGCCCCTGTGCCGGAGAGCTGACGGCCTGAGGGTGCCGAGCCGGCTCACGCCGGGGGGATTCAAAGAGGAACTGTGTGCTGTGGGATCCTCCCCTGGGGTGTTTGTGCCCTGGTGTGGGAGATAACTCAACCACACAGGGGGCCACAATACCAGAGGGAAGGTGGGAGGCCCAGAGAGGGCCTTGACCAGGGCCGCAGGAATGCCCACAGTGTCCATGGCGGAGGCCTGAGACCCCTTCGGGGCCGGGCAGGGCTGAGAGACGAGGATTGCAGAAGACACGCCGCAGCCCTGTACTGAGCGAACAGAGAGGGGAGGGGTCCGGCAAAGGAGGGGTCGGCAAAAAAAGATGCACCCTCCGGGTGGCTCCACCTAGTGCACACAGAGAGGGGAAATGCCCGGATAGCGAGGCGGAGACTTACAGATCTCACACACCCTGTTGGGCTGCCAGGACAGGATCCAGCTGCCAGGGCCAGAACACAAGGAACAGGGAGAAATCCCAGAGCTGACCAGAGAGGAAACTTCCCGGTATGGCCCAAGTCCCGAGGCAAACATACATATAGAACACTAAGGGCCATCTGAGCAGTCACAGAGGTAGGCATATCAAATTGACAAACACAGCCATACCTTAGCTAGCCAGAGGGTCAAACCTGTGCACAGTGAAA
>NW_007808715.1:0-1014 GCF_000696425.1 Galeopterus variegatus | reverse complement strand
GGAAGGAAGGAAGGAAGGAAGGAAGGAAGGAAGGAAGGAAGGAAGGAAGGAAGGAAGGAAGGAAGGAAGGAAGGAAGGAAGAAAGGAAGGAAGGAAGGAAGGAAGGAAGGAGAAAGAAAGAAAAATGAAAGAAAGAGAGAGAAAGAACAATCACAATAATGTGTTGAACTTTCAGCAGCGAACAGAGCTGTAGTCACAAGAGGTGGGAAAGGGAGAGGGAAGGCAGCTAGTGAGAAATTGGTTAATGGACAGAAGGAAAGTTTACATTTTGTAATGATGAACATGCTAACACTGAATTGACCATCAAACATTGTACACAGGTATTGTTAGTCAACTGTGTACACACAGATGTTTAATCAATTATTTTTCAATAAAAAAGTATGTAGGAAAACATACAAATATGTTTCCTTTTATTTAATAACCCAATGTTTATATAATATATTTAAAACATCTACTATTGAAGGTCATTGAGGTTGTTTTTGATTTTTTTCCATTACAAACAATGATGCAATATTCTTGCACTTGTTATCTATCTGAATTTGTGGAAGCATATAGATGCATTTGGTATTTATCAATTGTCAAGGAAAAAAAATGATAGGATTGGTAAATTTGCATTTCTTGGTTTGCAAGTAAAGTTAAACATCTTTTTATGTGGGTCACCAGCCACTTATAATTCATCTTTGATGACTTGCTTTTTTCACAGATTTTGTTCATTTTTCTCTTGGGTATTTCAGACTTAGCTAGTGATTGGTATGAGCTCAGCAAGCGGCAAAACTTTCTACAGTTTTTCACTTGCTTTTCAATGTTATTTATGGCCTTTGGGAACCATGAAAAATTCTAGTAAGGAGGAGGTGGTCCAGTCTTCCAAGACCAGGGTCAAGGCCAGTGGAGAGCCTTCTGTAGCGCTGATGAACCTCCTTGTTCTGAAAGCAGTAGAAGATAAGGTTGCACACGGGTGTGGCCACCATGTAGATGACTGACAGCACCTTGTTGAGGTCCACAAGTGGGAGGCAG
>NW_007808714.1:0-1014 GCF_000696425.1 Galeopterus variegatus | reverse complement strand
GGCAAGTGATTAAAGTGGTGAGAAGATGGGGGACACAGGCAAAGCCAGGTGGAAATTGATGAGAGCACAAAACTGGACCTGGTGCCCACACTACTTTTGAGATTTGTTGAGACTTACGTTATGATCTAGTATGTAGTCAATTTTTACAAAAGTGCTTGAGAAAGACATTTTCTAAGTATTGAGTGCATGGTTCTGCATGGGTCTATTCATCAGGCATATTAATGGTATTGTTTACTGTACTTTACTAATATTTTTCTTGCTTGACCTATCAATAATTGAGAGAAGTGTGTTGAAATCTTCCTCTCAATTATTGGAAGATTTTATCAATTTCTCCTTATAGTTCAATCAATTTTTGAGGCTATTTAATATTGTGTATACATAAGTGTAAAAAAAACTATTTACTGAGAAATTTCAATTTTAGTATATGTGTTGTCAAAGCAAGCATGAAGAATTTCAAATATATAGAAAAGTGGAAATAGTAGTAAATGCCTGTTACCTAGATTTGGCACTTCTGAGTTATTTTGAAGTAAATTACAACCTTGTGTCATTTTACTCCAAATACATCTGCATGCATCTCTAAAAATTAAGGATATTTTTCTTACTGAACTATAGTATCATTGTCAGGCATAATGAAATTAACAATTCCTTATTATCATGCAATACCAAAGTCATATTCACATTTCCCCAATTACCCCTTTGCTCAAATGCCTTTTGCTGCTAATTTGTTCAATTCAGGATCCAATCAAGGTCCACACCTTATAGTACTTGACTGTCTTTTACGAGTGTTTAATGTCAATGATTTGTTGAAGAGCTTGGGTCACTTGTGTGGTAGAATGTCCCACCCTTTGGATTTGTCTTTTAGTTTTCAAATGGTGTCATTTAACCTGTTCCTCTAGTTCTTGTATTTTCTGGAACCTGGAAATTAGATTTAGGTAGAGTTAAGCATTTTTGGTAAGATGCTTTCAGTTGATGTAACATGAAGGTGTACTTTACATTCACATTGGGAGGAACTAT
>NW_007808713.1:0-1014 GCF_000696425.1 Galeopterus variegatus | reverse complement strand
CAAAAATAAAGAGAGAAAAGAAAGAAAAGAGAAAGAAAAAAAGATTTAAAAATGTAGAAAATTTAAGAGAAGAGCTAGCAGACAACCTTAAGCACACAAACATCTGAATCATAGGTGTTCAGAAGAGGAGGAGAAAGAATAAGCTGAAAACTTATTCAACAAAATAATAATGGAAAAATTCCCAGGTATAAGGAGAGACACAGACTTTCAAATCCAGGAGGCTCAAAGATCCACAAACAGATTCAATCCAAAAAGATCTTCCCTGAGACATATCATAGTCAAACTGGCAAAGCTCAAAGACAAAGAGAGAAACTAAAAAATAGCAAGAGAAAAGTGTCAAGTAATCTATAAGGGAGTCCCCATCAGATTAACAGTAGACTTCTCAACAGAAACTTTACAGGCCAGAAGAAAATGGGATGATATATTCAAAATATTAAAATAAAAAAATTGTTAGAGAACAATACTATAGTCAGTAAGGCAATCTTTTAGAAATGAAGGAGGAATCCGGCCGGCCCGGTGGCGGACTGCTACAGTGCGCCGCTTGGGAGCGCAGTGGCGCTCCCGCTGAGAGTTCGGATCCCACATACAGACCGGTTCCCGCTCACTGGCTGAGCGAGGGGCGGTCGCAGCACCGAGGGTTGCGATCCCGTTGCCGGTCCCGGTCCGGTACGGGCGTGACACTGAGGGTTGCGGTCTGTTGCCGGACACGAAAAAAAAACAAAAAGAAAAAAAAAAAAAAAGAAATGAGGGAGGAGTAATATATTTCCCAGACAAAAACTGCGGGAGTTCACCACCACATGACCAGCCCTGTAGGAAATCCTCAAGGGAGTCCTGCATCTGGAATCCAAACAATGATAATCACTACAAAGAATACACAAGAAAGAAAAAAAATCCTTATTTTTAGAACAAAAATGCAATGAGAAAGAGAAAGAAACTAAATCTTACCATCTCATAAAAAGCCCCAACAAACATTGAAGACAATCAGTAAAAGGGGAAGAAAGGAACAAAAGATAT
>NW_007808712.1:0-1014 GCF_000696425.1 Galeopterus variegatus | reverse complement strand
ATAGCTTATTCATCATTATGATATGCAATCATTCCATGTGTCCATTAAGCAATTTCTCATTCCCCCCCCTCCTTCTCTCCCTCCTCTCCCTTGTTCCACATTTAGTAACCGTAGTTCTTTTCCTCTCCTTCAAAAAGTTCAACATATTATTGTGATTCTATCTCTCTCTCTCTCTCTCTCTCTCTCTCTCCTCTCCCTCTTCTCTTTCTCTCCCTCCCTCCCTCCCTCCCATTTATTTATTTATTAATGGATTCAGCTCCCACTTACGAGTAAGGACATGCAGTATTTTTCTTTCTGTATCTGAGTTCTTTCACTGAGCATAATTTTCCCCAGGCTCATCCATGTTGCTGCAAATGGCAGAGTTTCATTCTTTTTGATGGCTGAGTATATTCCATTATGTATATATACACATTTTGCTTATCCAGTCAGCCATCAATGGATAATTAAGTTGGTTCCATAGCCTGGTTATTGTAAATAGAGCTCCGATAAACATGGGAGTGCAGGTATCCCTTTTACATGATGATTTCCATTCCTCTGGATATATAGCCAGTAGTGGGATTGCTAGATCAAATGGTAGTTCTATCTGTAGTTATTTGAAGAGCATCCCTACTATTTTCCATAAATCTGTGTTAATTTACCTTTCCACCAACAGTGCAGAAGTGTCCTCCTTTCTCTGCATTTTCATCAGCATTTGTATAATAGCCAGTCTAGCTGGGGTGAGATGATGTCTCAAAGTGGTTTTGATGTGCATTTCTCTGATGATTAGTGATGCTGAGCATTGTTTTTCATGTACATGTTAGCCATTTGTATGTCCTCATGGAATGTCTTTTCACATCCTTTCATATTTAGCCTGTAATATTTTTTTTATAATTTTAGAGTGTTTTTGCAGACAGTATTATACTTGAGTATTGATTATTGATTAAATTTTATAATCTTTAATTTTTTAGTTAGATTCTTCAGACAAGTTACTTTTAATATAATTAACAATACAGTTGAATTTAAAATATACTATAT
>NW_007808711.1:0-1014 GCF_000696425.1 Galeopterus variegatus | reverse complement strand
TACACTATCCCAAGGGTTTCAGGGATCACACCCCACCATACTTACAGGCAGCCTGATTGTAACTCCCTTTTCCACCTGTCCCTATCCCTGAGGTCCTACTGGAATTCTGTAGTTTTGGACCTTAGGGAAATTTCCAGAACTGTGACCATGAACCCTCAGCAGGATTAGGAGACATAAGGATAGCAGATGTTCAAGGACTGGACCAACTGCCCTTCTGGATGTCTGTCCTCAGCAGAGAACTTCCACTCTGACCTCTGATTGCTGGTCCCCATCCCCACAACCATTATGGTGATGAATCTGTCTTCATTGTCCATGTGTCTACAACAGAGCAAGTGTCAGCACAAAGGGCCCCGGCTGGGTAAGCACATGAGTGTGTGGATGGTACATTCCAGTAGCAAGGCAGGGCACACTTCTACCTGGGACTTGAAGCCCCCCAGTGAGACAAGAAAACTTGGACCACACCCCTCACCTTCCCTACCTGAGCTCTTTTTCCTCCACATCACAACACCTGCAATCACAGCTCCAAGGAGAACCAGGCCAGCAACGATTCCCACAATAAGCATGGTGGGCTGAGGAGGTGGCTCTGGGAAAAGAAGGGAAGGTGAGGGGCCCTGACCCCCAGGCCTCAGCTCTGATTCTGCTGAAGGTCTCCAGAATGCCTCCTACTTTCCTGAGAAAAGACTTGATCCTTCATTCTTGTCCTTACCCCATCTCAGGGTGAGGGGCCTGGGTAGCCCCTTGCGTTGCACATGGCACGTGTATCTCTGCTCCTTTCCAGAAGGTACCACTACAGCTGCCCACTTCTGGAAGGTTCCATCCACTGCAGGCCTGGTCTCCACAAACTCTGTGTCCTGGGTCTGGTCCTCCCCATCTCTGTGCCAGGTCAGTGTGATTTCCGCAGGGTAGAATCCCAGGGCCCAGCACCTGAGGGTGGCCTCACTGCCAGTGACGGGGTGATGGCTCACGTGTGTCTTTGGGGGATCTGAGGAGAAAAATCAGGAAATTCAGACACTT
>NW_007808710.1:0-1014 GCF_000696425.1 Galeopterus variegatus | reverse complement strand
CTCTGGGTGTCACAATCGTCTTTACCAAAGGCCTGGGATGTTCTTGGAGTCATCTGTGTGCTCTGCTCTCTTCCCTTCAGTGGCTCTTCCTTCCCACATCACTCAGTCCCCGAACTGGACCCTCCAGTTACTCAAGGGCTAAAGTCACTGGCAGCAAGGTCAGAGGTAACCTGGGAATCTGGCTGTCCATCCGTGCCCCACCAACTTAGTGTGGGGTGATGGGCTGACCACACCTGGATGGATGGCTGTTTATCCTTCTGCTAAAGGTGTAGTCCAAGTTCCACTGTCTGACATTTCAGACTCTTTGGACTCTCTTATTTCAGGTATGAATCCTCTAAATTTGTCCTTTATCAATGTTTCTTGTGTGGCGGGACAAGCTGGCTGGAAGGAAACCTCCTGGGAGGCAGAGGCCCTGTACCACACCACGGAGACTCTGAGTCTGCAAACTCCTGCTCAACTTTCGAGTTCAGATCGCCATCACCTCCTCCAAGCAGGCTTCTCTGACTTCTGCACAAGGACTGTGTGCTGAGGGCCGTGAGCTTTCTTGTAAAGGGCCATGCAGTTAATGTTTTAGGCTTTGTAGGCCACGTACAGTCTCTGTTGCATGTTCTTCTTTGTTTTTCTTTAAAAACCCTTAAAAATGTAATCATCATTCTAAGCTAGTTGACAGTACAAAACCAGGCTACAGGTTGCATTTAGCCCACAGGCTGCAATTTGTTGAACAATTTGTCCATATCACCATGAAAGTGCTTTGCAGCTGCCTCTGCACTAGTTTTTGAGCTACTAGAGGACAAGAACTGCATTGCATGCCTTAACCGCTGACACGATGCCAGCTGAATGAATAAGCGATTTTGCATAAAATATCCTCTGACGTGTCCCAGCTGATTCTTTTATCGTTATTTTCTTCCTACACACCTGCCTCTCGCATGCTGGATAAATGACCTCCCTAAGATTCTCCAAGTCACTAAACAGTCACTCCACACATGCACACTAAGCTTCCAGTGATACTAATGT
>NW_007808709.1:0-1014 GCF_000696425.1 Galeopterus variegatus | reverse complement strand
CTGCCTCCATTTTCTCGGCTGGGGGCAGAGCCAGCTGGCTTGGATCAGCCAGGCCTGCCCTCTTTGCTTGGCACGGCTCCTCACTGAGCCGAGCTACTTGCGTGCCTCGGCACGGGGCCCCCCCTGGGCCTGCGGACTGGCCTACAATCCCACTTCCCCCGCGGATCTCTGGTGGGGCTGGTGGCGGGGGGAGCCCCCAGCCAGCGTCGGAAGGGCAGGGAGGAGGAGCCCGACCAGATTGTCACTCCACCACACCCTGGGCTTTGGCCCCAGGTAAACTTCCCGTTTCCGGGAGGCAGATACCATCTCTGTGGCCATCAGTTCGGAAGAACCCCAAACTGATTTCTGGTTGGGAGAGGTGAAGCCAGAGTGCTCACGAGCTCACATTAACCTGTCAGAGAGCTGACTGCTGGCGGGTGCCTGGGTCGGCCCGTGCTGGGGGGATACAAGGAGGAACTGTGTGCTGTGGGATCCTCCGCCGAGGAGCAGACACCCTGGTGTCGGAGATAACTCAACTACACAGATAGCTGCAGTACCGGGCGGAAAGTGAGAGGCCCAGAAGAGGCCTTTTCCAGGGCCACAAAAGCACTCAGGGCATGCCTACCAGAAACCTGAAAGTCTTCCTGGGCAGGGCGGGGCAGAGCACAGGCTTGAAGTCCTGGCTGATAGACGAGGACTGCAGAAGACACGCCCCAGCACTGTACTTTGCGCACAGAGTTGGGAGTTGTCCGGCAAAGGAGACGGAGACTCAGCAAAAAAAATACACACCCTGCGGGCCACCCCTGCAAGGTTCAACAGTCCCACCTAGTGCTCACAGAGTGGGGAAACGCCTGGATAATGAGGTGGAAACTTGGCAGAACACACATAGCCTGTGGGGCCGGCACGGTGGGATCCAGCAGCCTAGTAGAGTCCAAGCTAACCAGAGAGGAGGCTTCCCAGAGAGGCCCAAGAAGCGAGTGAAACTCCCTGCTAAAATGAATAAACATCCAAAAAAAGATACCAGAAATGCAAAAA
>NW_007808708.1:0-1014 GCF_000696425.1 Galeopterus variegatus | reverse complement strand
TCCTTTGAATTCCTTTAAACTTCATGTTTCCTTTAAATACTTTTTATGATTTTAATGATTCCCTTTTTGTTTTATTATATTAAAGTATTTGTTTGATACTTTGTACTTGGTTATTCCAGTATCTATAGGGTCTGATTTTGCTGTTTGCTCTTTTGCATATACTGTCTTTTTCTCTTTGCTTTTTCACGTGTTCTGTGATTTCTGAGTGTGACTTCATGTTCACAAGAGCTTTACAGAGAAAAAAATCTGGGTTTTCAGTCAGCTCCTTCACAGAAAATCTGTATTTTTTTCAGGTTCCTGTAGGTATTAGCTACATAAAACCACATTAAATCAAAACTCTCAGCTTACCTTTAAAAAAAAAACTGAACAATTAGTGTGAGTTCAGGTCAGAAACATGTATGAATTTTTAGGGATTCTAACTTTTCCATGCACGAATGCTAATATCAAGAAAGAAAGCTTTTGCTGTCCCCCCTTTCATATTTTGTGGTTATTGTGATACATAGTTCACCTTTCATTGAGATGGTAGTACTTCGAGAGTTTTGGCTTTATCCCCATCTTGTGAGAGTTTACCACATTCTCTCTATTATCTGTGCATGCAGGCATTAAAATTCAAGCTCTCGTTTCCTGGGATGTGTATATGACCCAAGGGCAGTTATGGGCCTTAGTACTAGTTTACTTTTCTTGGTTTGTTCCTCTATTTCATTTTATTTCACTGCTCAGAAAATTTATCTTGCTTGCTTGCAAGCTCATGCATACATTCAAAGGGATGTTTTAAACTAATTTATCTGAAATTTCTGTCTTCTTCATAATAAGAAAGAATTTCAAAATATCTAGTCTACCACTTTGCAAAAAGCAGAATATTATAATTAACTAGAAATCCATTCAAATATTTGTTGAATTTATATTGAGTTTTTATCTTTCTCTTGCAATTCCCTTTCCTAGGATTTTTGGGTTTTTTTTTTCTGTTTATTCTCCCTGATTTCCCTCATTGTGACCACTGGCCCCCTTAACTGG
>NW_007808707.1:0-1014 GCF_000696425.1 Galeopterus variegatus | reverse complement strand
TGAAATACCCTCATGTTGTTCTGTAGTTTTATTAATGTTACTCTTTCTCTTTTTTTGTACCAGGGTAATGCTAACCTCTTGAAATAAATTGGGAAATATTCTTCTCTCTTTAATTTTCAGGAAATGTTTGTATAAAATTAGTTTCATCTTTTCCTGAAATGTTTTGTACAATTCAACATTAAAGACATATGGGTTTGGTAGTATTTTTTGGGAAAGCTTTAAACTTCATATTCAATTTTATTAATAGATATAGAACTATTCAGGTTATCTATTTCTTCTTAAGAGAGTTTAGTATTTTTTATTTTTATAGGGATTTGTTTATTGGATATGTTTTTGGATTAATTGTAATAAAGTGGTTCATAGCATTTCTTCATTATATTTTTGATATCTGTAAAACCTGTAGTGATGTCACCTCTGCACTTGTGTTATTTGTAATTCGTGTCTTTTTTTAAAGTCTGGCTATTGGTTTATCAATCTTATTAATCTCAAAGTATCAACTTTTGTTTTCACTGATTTTTCTCTTGTTTTTATTTTTCTACTTCACACTTATTTCTGCTGCTAACTTTGTTTTTTATTCAATTTTTTATTGAAGCATATTGATTACACATATTTATGGGGTATGTTATGGGGAAATTGATTGTACATATTTATGGGTTATATTTTAATACATGTATACAATTTGTGATGATATAATAAGGATAATTAGCATATTCATCATTGCAAAATTTAATCATTTCTTTAACAGGCTTTCCTATATGCAATTGTTTAAGGTGGTAACTGATTTCTTTGATTTGAGATGGTTCTCCCTCTCTAAATACTGCTTGTATTGCATTCCACAAATTTATTTTGATGTATTTTCATATTCTGAATGAAATTCTTTCTAATTTCCCTTGTAATTTCTTCCTTGACTCATGATGAGTCCTTTTAAATGTGTGTTGGGCCGGCCCAGTGGGGCACTGCTACAGTGTGCCACTTGGGAGCGTGGCGGCGCTCCCGCCGAGGGGTCGGATCCCA
>NW_007808706.1:0-1014 GCF_000696425.1 Galeopterus variegatus | reverse complement strand
AGATCCCCTTACCGGTCATCTTTAAAAAAAAAAAAATATATATATATATATATATATATATATAATACCCAATTGAAAGGTGTGTAAACCTGGACCCAAATATGCAATCATATTGTTAACATCTCTATTGCATAGAGTGTCCTTATAAATAGAAAAGATCATGACCACAGTATCATAATTTAAGTTCATGAACAGAAAGTTCACTGAAGAAACATAACTGCAGTAATTGTTTTTTTAAAAAAAGACGCTTTAATATCATGAATAATCAAATATAGCGAAACAAAGAAATTCTGGTTTTTTGCATATCAGACTCTCAGAGATTATAAAGCATAATCTCTAGTCCTGTCTGGGGCATAGGGAAATTGGTACCATGTATGAGAGAGTTATACAACATTTCTGGTGAAAAATTTGGCAGGGTGCATCAGAAATTAAAAATATCTATAGCTTTTGACCTAGCAGTTTCACTTAAAGTATTTATCCTAAGGAAATAATTGGAAATACAGACAAAAATTTTGGTACACAAATATTAATTATGGCATTAACAATCACAAATATTTAAGGCTATAGGGAATTTCTCATGATAAAATTATAAGTAAACAAAGATGGTCTCAATTTTGATTGAGAAAAAGTATACATCAATTATACTGCAATAGAGCTGTTAAAAAATGTACCTCATGTGCAGAACATGCATGTATTGAAACATTAAGGGCCGGCCTGTGGCTCACTTGGGAAAGTGCGGTGCTGATAACACCATGGCCACAGGTTCGGATCCCTATATAGGGATGGCCGGTTGCTCTCTTGGCAGAGCATGGTGTTGACAATACCAAGTTAAGGGTTAAGATCCCCTTACCAGTCATCTTTAAAAAAAAAAGAAACACTACCCCACAAATATATACAAGTTAATATTAAGATAAAATATATATGTATTAAAAGCCAAAAAAAAAGAATATGAAGGTTGAGCATCCCTAACCCGAAAATCTGAAATCTGAGATGCTACAAAATTCAAAACTTTTT
>NW_007808705.1:0-1014 GCF_000696425.1 Galeopterus variegatus | reverse complement strand
TTAAAGATGACCAGTAAGGGGATCTCAACCCTTGACTTGGTGTTGTCAGCACCACGCTCACCCATTGAGCTAACCGGCCATCCCTATATGGGATCCGAACCCGTGGCCTTGGTGTTATCAGCACCGCACTCTCCCGAGTGAGCCACAGGCCGGCCCCCCATTAGGGTCTTATACCTATTTGCCACACTAACTCCAGCAAGAGCCACTAAGGAGAGGAGTGGGGACAGAATCCTGGGAGTGTGTCAAGGAAGCAACACTGTTAGCAACGTCTGTTTATAGCCTTTCAGCTCTATGGTAGCTTCTGCTGGCTTTGATTATATGTGGATTCTATGGATTTTCTTTTTTGTTAGTCACTTCCTTCATGTAAAGTGTAGAAGGTTTTTTAGTACCATAGTTTCTCTTTTGCCACAAAGTCTTATGGTTTCAGTCATAGATCATTATATATTAATTTTTCCGTATTTTAGCTAATGAATAAAACTTATCACATCCTAAGATTCTTTTTCTTGCTGGAAGGGTAAACCCCCAAATCGTTAAAGTTTTTGTTTTTAGCTGGTTAAAGTCATGAATTAAAACTCTCAAGGGAAAGTTGGCTGTAAATTTCAAAACCTGTATTTCATATTATGGTGAAATCATTAATTTCAGGGAATGTTCTGCTCTGTTAAACGGAACAGATTTTCATGATATCTAAGTATTACCAGGAAATTTTTGTTTTCACCGTTGTTTAAAATTTCAAGTGGAATGAACCTACCTTTCTTTCTTTATTTTGGCAACTGGCCAATACGGAGATCCAAACCCTTGACCTTAGTGTTATAACACTGTGATCTAACCAACTGAGCTGAATGGCCAGCCACACCTTAATTTTTTTTAACATGTAGTTTAAGAGTCTTTCAGTGAGTTGAGCTGTGGTTCTCTGTGTCCTTGATCACTGTTGGGCTTTAGATACTGAGAGGAATCTCTGCCAGTCTCAGAACCTACACAGGGATTTTCTCTTTTGACAATTTTTTTATATATATA
>NW_007808704.1:0-1014 GCF_000696425.1 Galeopterus variegatus | reverse complement strand
GTAATGGGAGGTGAGTTTCTTATCTCTCTTGAGTCTTGGTTTCTTTTCTGTCTGTCTGTCTGTCTCTCTCTCTCTGTAAAAGAGATTAATGATAAAATCTGCTCATGTTGTAAAGATTAAATTGCATAATCCATTCAAAGCATTTAGCACAGTTTTTGACATAAATGGGTTCTATAAGTAATAGCTATTATTGTTAAAATTGAGCTGTGTGTGTGTGTGTGTGTGTGTGTGTGTGTAAATGCATATGGTGTGGCCTGAAAAATACTGAACTTCTGTTGGCTGGATTATTCAAATTGCAAATAGGTTAGATCTCAAACACTGCCTTGGAACCCTTCCCTCCCCCCAAACACACGCCCATACACACATGCACACATGCACACTCATACCTCCCTGCTGACCCCAGGCAAAGAGAAGCAGTACCAGTGGCTCTTTGCCTTCCCTGGCCTGGGTGGATCTGAAACTGACCAGCTGGTGTCTGTATTTCCAACCATGCTGGAGGGGGCAGAGCGGTCCAACCAGGGAGGGCAGCGGCAAGGACGGTGCTGCTGAGAGCCAGGGAGTGCTGGGCAGTGGGGGCTGAGGCAAGAGAGATGTGCGGCACTGCCAGATCAGAGTGGACAGACGTGAAATCCTTGGTCCTTAGAGGAAAGACAGAGCAGCCATCTCCACCCCTTTCCTTGTCCTGCCTGTGAGACACGCCCTTGTGGTATTTGCAGTTCAGATGCTGGTTGATGCAGCATAGGTGAGAGAGAGAGGGAAAAATCCCAGGATTTAAGGGTCACTGAGTCAGAATAACCACGCAAAATTTCCCTTTGTATCTGCAACTTTCAGGAGTTAGAAGAGTTCATCGACTAGTTAATGCATCTTTTAAAGAGTGTTGTTTAGATCCAAGAGGCCCTGTCCATGAATGGAGAGGGACAGTGAATCATGGCAAACCATATTTGAGAAGCCGTATATTCTGATTCAGAAATGACTGCTGTTGATTCAGCCCCTCCACGTTCCTGAGTGAAGCTG
>NW_007808703.1:0-1014 GCF_000696425.1 Galeopterus variegatus | reverse complement strand
CATAAGCACTGGGCACTGATTATGTGTCAAACCCTCTGTTAAATATTAGGTTATATTTAAATGATTCAAAATTACTCAGACCAGTGTACTTTCCATTTTTTACTATGTAACCAAGTCTTGAAATTAACCAGAACAGGGATATTTCCAAGCTTGAGGTTAATCTTTGAAGTAAGAGATACATGTTTACCTCAAGTAACTTTGAATATGTGACAGTAGACAAGTCATTTCACATCCCCTTGGGATCCATTTCTTTATTTGTAGAATAAAATTGGGACAAGATCTCTGTAGCTCCATCCACATCCAGTATTCTATGATTCAAATGATTCAATAGTTTACATGATTATAGCAATCTGCTTTGTTTATAATTTCCTATGTAAAGTTTTTTTTTTATATAAACACATAATTGTGTATATTTATGGGGTAAAATGTGATATTCCAATGCATGTATATAATGCATTATGATCAAATCAAAGTAGTTAGCATATCCCTCACCTCAAAGCTTTATCATTTCTTTGTGTGTGTGCTGTATATTGAATGCCCCCCCTCCCAACTCACTGAAGCTTAGTTTAATGTGTTGGAGTCTTGATCCCCATTCTGACAGTATTAAGAGGGTGGGAAATCAGACTATGATAGTGTTGAAAGGTGGGGCTTTTAAGAGGTGGTTAGATCATAAGGACTGTCCTCTTGAATGAATCAATCCATTCTTGGAGTAACAGGTAGATGGTTTAATGTGTTGTCATGGTAGTGGACTGGTGGCTTTAGAAGGAGAGCACATGGAAGAGTTGTTTCCATCCTTAGCATGTGATACCCTGCATTTCTGTAGCAAGTCCTCACCAAGAAGTCCCTCTCAAGATGTGGTCCCTGAACCTTGTTCTCCCCAGCTTCCAAAAGTATATGAAATAGTTTGATATAATCCCATTTGTTTATTTTTCCTTTGGTCGCCTGTGCTTTTTGGGTCATATTCATGAAGTCCGTGTCCAGTCCTATTTGCTGAAGGGTTTCTCCTATGTTTTC
>NW_007808702.1:0-1014 GCF_000696425.1 Galeopterus variegatus | reverse complement strand
CCAAGTTTTATGTATTAGAAACTTAGCCCCCACTGTGACTGTTTAGAGGGTGGGGAATCCTATCATGGTAATTGAAAGGTGGAGCCTTGAAGAGGTGATTAGATTGTAAGACCAAGCTATAGTGAATGGATTAAAAATGGTGGTCAGGGGTGTGGTTCTGAGGGTTTTAAAAGAATAGGAGAGTCTGTCTCTCTCTCTGCTCTCTCTGCTTCCACCACCTTGCAATGTGAGACCCCTGAGTCACTGTCGCCACCAGCAGATGGACTTTGGACTTCCCAGCCTCAGAAACTGTAAGCAATGAATTTTGTTTTCTTATGAATTACCCGTGTATTTTGTTATAAGCAACAAAAACAGACTAATACATATATTATATAACAGCTAAAGGAGAGGCTTTTGAATGTTTTCGCAACAAAGAAATGATAACCGCATGAGGTGATGGTTATGTTAACTACACTAACCCGATTATTATACATGTATATGTATCAAAACATCGGACTGTACTCCATAAGTATGTATAATTACAATGTGTCAATTAAAAAAATTTTTAAGTTTCATCCTAAAAATTTCAATTCATCCAAATTATTGCCCATGTGTAAGAAAAGCAGGAAGATATTCTTAAACTTGCAAAAGTGCTCAGGTTAAAACACTAACTTAAAAAAAAAGTTATTCATAAAAGTTTATCAAATGATTGGGAGGTAAATAAAAACAAGCAACTAAAGAGGTATGATTTAATGGAGAAAAGAAGGTGAGTATCCAGAACCAGTAATCCAAGACTTATGTGGTTGATATGGTTATGACAATTAAGTGCAACATCAAGGTAGCATTTAAAATAGAAGATACACTGTATGAGATGGTTTAGTAATAATCACATAGAAGTAAAATCTGCAGCAACAGCTACTGCCACTCACCACTCCTCCGTGGCCACTGGGGACTTCCCTTCCTCTGGCTCTCAGCTAAGGTTTCTGTTTTTATTTGTTACACTTTATCTAGCTGTTCTATCTGCGATCTACACTT
>NW_007808701.1:0-1014 GCF_000696425.1 Galeopterus variegatus | reverse complement strand
TTATTAGCATATTCACTGTTACAAATCATACTTATTCTTTATGCCCCTTATCCAATCTTTCTCCTTCCCCTTCTCCCCTGCCCCAACCCCGGCCCCTTCCCTTTTCCCTTCCCCCTCTTCCCTCCCCCTCCCCCCTATAATAACCATATATTTGTTCTCTCCATCTGATAGTGAAACAGAGTAAGGCTAGGCCTGTGAACCAAACTGACTCCATTTTCCCCGCAGATGACACTTTGTTACTTTTCCACTCCTCAGTCATGAGACACCCCATGGCAAATGATTACCCCATGGGCTGCCCTGACAAAATAGACTGAGATAAGAGAGAAAACAGATATTTACTGAGTTGCAAAACCCCTCCCCAAGACTTGTTTTACCATAATTGTAAAAGTTACAGATTATCCTTAAGACACGTTTAGGAATTCCCACCTGTGCGCACAAAGGATCAAGGTGACTGCCACAATCATCCTCCTGGGGTGACAATGATGAACACCACTGCCATCTTGGATCTACTGAGCATGCACCGATGACACAACCAGGAAGAACAGAATGGACCAACTCCCGTGATGCTGCCTGCACCCCTAACTCCTTTCCCTATAAAAGACTCTGAACATCTCCCCTTGGGAGGGGCTAGCTTTACTGTCACTACCCCCCTTATGCATAAGTCTATCTCCTCTTTTAATAAAGCATTGCTTGCTTTCCTGCTGGGTACATTGTTCATTTCTATGATGGAATCAGAGAGCATAATTTAATCACCGCTGAAAATTGGAAAGTTTTAGGCACCAGACCTAAATTCTGACAAGGCAATGCTTTATTCTCTTTGCCTTTCCCTGATTTTCTGAGCCCTCTTTGGCTGTTTGGTTGGATTGTGTCCACTACTATGTAGGTGCACCCTGGAGGCTCCTGGCTATGCTTTGTTTCTCTGATTTACATCTAGTCAGTACTTTTCTTCTTTGTGCCAACAACAGTGGGGAGAGCTGCTCTTATCAATTACTGTCAGTGAAATAGGCTGGCCCC
>NW_007808700.1:0-1014 GCF_000696425.1 Galeopterus variegatus | reverse complement strand
AGATTGAAGGAAAAGTATACCAGTTAGAAATCTGAATACATACAAAGAAATGAAGGATGCCAGAAATGATAAGTATGAGGGTAAATATAAGACATTTTCTTTCATTTCTTAACTTCTTTAAATGGTGATTGTTTAAAGCAAAAATAATAAAATGTATTATGTGGTTTGTAAAATATAGCAAAGTAAAATGTAAGACAACAATAGCACAAAGCACAGGAGAGTGGTAAATATACTGTTGTTAGGCACCTACCTTATACATGAAATAGTGTAATATTAATCCATGTAGATAAAGAAAGGATGTATATTATAATCTCTCCAGCAACCACCAGAAAAGGGAAATGGGTACAGTCAAAAGAGAATATAAAATGGAAAACTAAAAATACCCAATTAATTAAAAAGAAATTAGGAAAGGAGAAAAACAGGAACAAAGATTGGGTTGGACAAAGAAAATAAGATGATATTCAAACTCAATCATACCAATAATTGTATTATATGTAAGAGGACTAAGCACTCCAATTACAAAGCAGAGATTGCCTGACCACATCAAAACACAAGAAACATACTTTATATGTAAACAGATAGATTAAAAAAAAAATCGAAAAAGATATACCATGCAAACATTAACTATAAGAAAGCTGGAGCAGTTACATTAATATAAGACAAAATCTAATTCACGACAAGTGTAGTGGATTGAATTATGTCCCTACAAAACTCACTGAAGTTTCAACTGTGTCCCCAAGTTTTATGTATTAGAAACTTAGCCCCCACTGTGACTGTTACAAGGGTGGGAAATCCTATTTCGGTAATTGAAAGGTGGAGCCTTGAAGAGGTGATTAGATTATAGGATCATGCCTTATGGAATGGATTAAAAATGGTGGCCAGGGGTGTGGTTCTGAGGGCTTCAAAAGAAGAGGAGAATCTGTCTTTCTCTCTCCCTGCTCACTCTGCTCTCTCTGCTTCCACCATCTTGCAATGTGAGACCCCTGGGTCCCTGTTGCCACCACCAGATGGACT
>NW_007808699.1:0-1014 GCF_000696425.1 Galeopterus variegatus | reverse complement strand
AGCTGCGCTATGTGGCCGTGCCCAAGAACCACCAGGAAATCCGCCACCGCTGACCGCGTCCCAGAGTGCAGGAGGGCCGAGCCCGTGCCCCATCTCCCCGGGACCCTCCTAGACCCGGGCGGTTAGCACGCGCTGCGCTTCCTTCTTCTGCCCTGTTGAGAGGAAAGTCTGCAGCCAACCCGCGCCACACCCCAAGTTCACACAACCCTAGCAGCACGCCTGCCCTCCAGGACACACAGACACGTGGACACAAGGACACACAGACACACAGACACTGACACATGACACAGACACATAGACACAGACCCGCGGTGCACAGACACGCAGACACAGACACAGACCCGCGGACACAGACATGCACAGACACACAGACACGTGGACACACAGACACAGACACAGACACACAGATATGGACACATGACACAGACCCGTGGGTGCGTGGACGTGCAGACACAGACACAGACCCGCGGGGCGCAGACACACGGACACGGACGCACGGACACACAGACACAGACCCCCAGGCACGCGGACATACAGACACAGACCCCCAGGCACACAGACATACAGATGTTGGGGACCTGTAGCCCCACACCCCTTCTTGTGAGACCGCTCCTATGTGACAATCTGCTCAGATGGCCATGCTTTACATGATATCTGCCTCATAATCTGTTTGTGCCTGGAACGCTGTGCTCCTGGCTATGCAAGTTAATTTGCAAGTGACTTTTTATCCTTCTCTAGAAACTGTTTAACCATAAACATTCTGGGCGGCAACCTTTACGTTGAATGTCCTGTCTTTTCTCTCGTCAAGATATTAGCATATCTTTACATTCCAGACCCTTTGCAGCATGCCTGCTTTTTCCTATATAAGATGTAACCTAAGAATCAATAAACAAGACTTGATCAGAATACTGCCTCGTCTCCACCTCTTGCGTCTCTTGCTCCTTTCCCATTCCCACTCCCCCCTGCAGGGTCTGCGTTGAATATCCCATGGGTCGGGACATTTTTGGCACCCAG
>NW_007808698.1:0-1014 GCF_000696425.1 Galeopterus variegatus | reverse complement strand
GGCTCTACAGTTTTCCTATGTTCTACCTACCTGTTAACTGATGGAGAATAAGAATATTTTGAAATTCATTTTGCATTTTTAAAAATTGAACATCAAGAGTTTTAGTGCACCATGGGAAAGGAAGAAAGAAAACACCCTTCTAAGAAAGTATTACTAAGTCAATTTAATTTGTAGCCAAAAAATCTTTATCATAGGTTTTTATGAGATTATAGAGGCATTTTTGTGTTTTCATAGCTATCAACTGAGATATTTAGATTGAAATATCCTCACAGTGAAGGCTTTTAATTCCTGCTTATAAATTTACTAAATTTGTAGATCTCATTTCTTCCTAAAAAGCTTTTCACCAGTAAGAAGCTACAGTAAAGGTCTCAAGTTAATATATAATGCCTTTTTAACAGAAATGCTGTTTTTGCAAAATGCAAGAAACTTGTAAAGTAGATTTGAATAATGCTTATGAATTGTTAAAAATAAAATAAATTAAATTTTTATATATCCAATTTTACTGTTAGAGAGAAAAGAGGAACATTGGCATGTTAGAGTTTTGTTCATTATAAAAATATACCATATACCAACACAATTGCTAAGTAAAACTTAAAGGATTAATTGTCCACTTTAGAAAATTTATCAATGCACAATTTCTCTGATTCAGGAGTATTTATTTTTTCTGAATATAAACCTTAGTTTACTGTGATATCTAAAAATGTCTTAAGAAGAATAAACAATGAATATGTTATTGAATAATCTACACCTGTACATTTATGCTGATACATTCCTAAATAATCAACTTGGCTTAAAAATACTCAAATAATATAGTGTTTGTGTTGCCTAGTTTCAAATGCCACTCTTGGGAGTAAGCAGAATACTGGAACCAAGCTTAGATTTATCTGTTTGTGAAATAGTCACCACCCTTCTAAAGATCCTCCATGTGACTGGACAAGCAGTACCACTAAGTGTCAAAAGCCACACTCATTGATTTTATCAGGATCAGACACTCAAGGAAAAGAACTTGGACAC
>NW_007808697.1:0-1014 GCF_000696425.1 Galeopterus variegatus | reverse complement strand
TGGGAGCAAGATAAACTAAAATTCATCCTTTACTATCAGGGAAAAAATTGCATTCTCCTTCCAGTCACCCAGGCTTAAAAAACACTGGCTTTGTTTCTGACTCAATCCAGCATTGTTAAATACCTACATAAATAATAGATCATCTCTGCCTTCCAGGGGCTTGTCCCCTTAGCACACTGATAATAGCACATACCTCTATTTCCTAAAGCTGAGTACTGGAATCATCTTAACAGGAAAACTTTAAAGCCTTTATGTTGAGAATAGATTGGTTTTTAGAAAAAAGCTAAGATAGGTAAATTATGTTTGTGCTTAGGTGAATTCAGGAAGAAAACAGCGTTAGCCAGTGGAGAGCCTGAAGCAAAGTCAAAGCACCCACCAATTCAGCTACTGCTCAGGAGAACAGAACTGCCTCCTGCCCCTCTCCTGACCGGGAGACTCCCAGGCCGAAGTAAAAGCCCTTGTCAGCTAGAATCTGATAGGAAAACTGACAGAAATGGTGTAGGGCCAGCACTCCCTTAGAATTCTCTGTCACATGGAGGGAGTTGGAGACTCCCCAGGGAGAGGCCAGGACACATGAAAGGGGAGTACTTGACAAGGGGACTGAGGGAAGAAGTCAGTGAGAATTGGGAATGGAGATAAGAACGGATCTTTATACAAGGCTTCACCACTTTCCTGTAAAACATAAGAGCAAATTTAAAGAAAAAAATTCAGCCTTCCAACTTTATAATGCTTTAGGATATTTATCTGAACACTGGAGTTTAAAAGAATGAAAAAACAACTGCCTTCCTATAGATGACAGTAGAATGGTGCCAGGGGTAGCATTCAAGAAGAGGACAGCAAGACTTCCTGCTTTGCTGTGGTTGGGACATTACCATCTTGGCCTTTGGCATTAGTAGTTGCAGCGGATTGATTGAATTGTGTCCCCCAAAGTCCATACAATGGAAGCTTACTCTCCACTGTAATTGTTGAGGGTGGGAAATTCTATTATGGTAATTGAAAGGTGGGGCCTTGAAG
>NW_007808696.1:0-1014 GCF_000696425.1 Galeopterus variegatus | reverse complement strand
TCTCACGAAGAGTGCCCCCTGGACCTTAGACTTCCCAGCTTCCAATATTGTAAGAAATAATCTCATTTTCTTATAAATTACCCAGTTTCAGGTATTCTGTTATAAGCATCAGAAATCTGACTAATGCACAGATTTTCTCACTATTTTGTGGTTCTACTAACTACTTGTGTTGTAAACTTATGTGCATCTTTGTTTCTCTTTGATGGCAGCCTTTCTGATACACCAGCCCAAGTATATTTGTATAACTCTTGCATACATGTGAGAGACATAATGGATGACTGCCACTGGTGCACACATACGACACAGCAATGAGTAGAGAATTAGCATCTCTGGGTTCAGTTAAGTGAAAATCCAGCACTAAGGTTATGAAAACAAACTAGAAATGATGAATAAAATATATAGTTTTTTTTTTTCATTTCCAATCATTTTTATTTCTCATTAGTCTTCTAGGCCTGATTTATTTTAAATCAACTGTCAGGAGTTATTTTGGTACCTCTTCTTTTTTATTGGTTATGAATATTCGTGAAATACAAAGCTGATTGTCACCCCTTGTGCACATGATGTAAGGGCCAAATTCATACTGGCAGCACACCCATAACCACAAATTGTATTTGTACCCTGTGTCCCCCACCCAATTATCCCCAACCTCCCTTTCCCTCCCCCTTTCCCCCCAACCCAACTTTGTAGTCCAAGGAATGTTCTCTCCCTCTGCAAGTTCAACTCACTACTTTGGTCTTTCTTTCCTTCCTTCTTTCTCTCTTAGCTCCCACATATGAATGAATACATGTAGTATTTATCCCTCTGTGCTTTGCTTATTTCACTCAGCATAAGTTTCTCTAGGCTCATCCATGTTGCAAATGGGAGTATTTCATTCTTTTTTTATGGCAGAGTAGTATTCCATGGTGTATATATACCACAGTTTCCTTATCCAATCATCCATCAATGGACATTTAGGTTGGTTCCAGGTCTTGGCTATTGTAAACAGAACTGCAATGAACACTGGACTGCAGGTAT
>NW_007808695.1:0-1014 GCF_000696425.1 Galeopterus variegatus | reverse complement strand
GGGAGCGCCGCCGCACTTCCCAAGCGGCGCACTATCCAGTGCGCCACCGGGCCGGCCCCCACTTTTAGTTTTAAAACATTATTTCACAGTTTGTTATCATGAAAACATATGTGTATAAGCTTTAAATGATTACATACTAGTCACATAAATTAACTGGTTAATTGGATTTCTGATTGAATCCTTCTGTTTGTATGGCATCATGAAACTTATAAAGAAATATGAGACTTCAAAGCTATGTAAATCTAGTTTTTCTCCCAAATCGTTGGCTGTTTTTCTGTCTTTGCTGCATCTTCCTCTAAATATTTCCTATCTGCACTCATTCCCTAGGTTATTCCATCCATTCTATATTTTTCCTATACATTTAATAATTCATACATATATATTTATATACAATTTTAAACTCTAGGTTCATACATTCAATTACCTAATTGTTCTCTCTCTCTCCAACTGGACACTGAATAGACATAAAAGACCTAAAAGCTTCAAAACAGAGACAATCTTGCAACCCTGGAACAAGTCCAACATGGTTGGACATGTTGCCTTTTTTGCATCTTGCTGGATTAGATTTGATAATATTTTGTTTGAGGGTTTTACATATACGGCAGTGAAAGATATTGGCCTCTCATTTTCCTTTCCTGAAAGGGTCTTATTACATTGTCCATGGCCTAGCTCTAAGAGCCAGTCCAGCTCCTGGCAATGCCAAGGCCATTTGATAGTACCATGCAATCACTTGGCTGTCAGGGCTGCTTTTCTTTTTCTTAGTCTCCCCTTTTGGCCAAGGGTCAGCAATGTGAGACCACAGGGCATTAATCTAGGATATACAGCTCTTTACCATTCTTCTATTTTGCTAATCAGGAGGTTGTCTAGAGAAATGTTGTCCGTAGTTAGGAGAGGGTTAGTTTTTCCCGCTCATTGTGTTACAGGATGAGTTATTCAATCCTCTGATGTAACAATGGCTGTACATTAGCACTTACGAATCTGGAAAAGACATCAGCCAACTGCATCTGAGGTGGT
>NW_007808694.1:0-1014 GCF_000696425.1 Galeopterus variegatus | reverse complement strand
ATTACCAAACATAACTGAGCAAATTTCTCCAGAATACTGATGTAAGCATAATTAAATTTTAACTTCCTAGAGAGAAAGGAAAACAAATAAATCCTCTAAGTGGTTGCTCCCTTTAGAAAAAGGAACCACAGTCCACGGCCATACCACCCTGAATGTGCCCGATCTCGTCTGATCTTGGAAGCTAAGCAGGGTTGGGCCTGGTTAGCACTTGGATGGGAGACTGCCTGGGACTACTGGGTGCTGTAGGCTTTTAAAAAAGAGAGAAAGAAAGAGGAACCACAATAAAGTAATTTAAATGACTACCCATAAGGCTTTACTAACCTGGTTTTAATTTTTAAGCTTGCAGTGTACCAAAACTTTACATAAATTACTAAAATTAATCTCAAAGAACCCTGTGACATGGGTCTTATCTTCCTCATCACATAGATGACGAAATGGGTTCAGATAGATTAAGTAAACTGTCTCAAATCTCTCAGATAATCAGCAGCTAAGCCAAATTCTGCACCCAAGACTGATTGCAAAATCTAAGCTTTTTCTTTATACTAAAATAATTTCCACTTATTGGCCAATAACACTAACCTGTCAGAATACTGACCCAACCACATGAGAGTAAATCAACATTATTGGGCTTTACCCAGCGGAATGCCCACCCTTCAGGGGCTGCTGGTGCTGCAGTTAACAGCTGATACCTGTGACGGTCTCCAGAGAATGTCCTGTGATGACAGGAGCCACATCATCCTGATGCACCTCGGTTAACTACCCATGAAAGACAACAAGTATGCTTCTCAACATGTCTTCTAGTGCTTAGAGACAAAATGCTGGGCTTCACCTTGATCCAGCACCATATAGCCTGGCCCCAGGAGCAACCAACGCCAGACTGAGATCGGGGCACAAAAGCCCTTGCTTTGAGTCTAGACTACTCTTTGGTGCGATTTATACCCTGCAGCCCACACTTTTTCTGAGAACATGTCCTTGCTCAGCTCTATGCTTTTTCTCTCCATTTTTGCTGCTGCA
>NW_007808693.1:0-1014 GCF_000696425.1 Galeopterus variegatus | reverse complement strand
TGCTACTGTCATTACCCTTAATAACATTTGTATGATGATTCTGCATTTACAAAATGCTTTAAGTACTTTATTTTGCTTGACCATCTTAACCAACCTATGAATTACTTATTATTATCCACATTTTACAGATAAGCACATTCAGAAATTGGGTGGCCTGTCCAAGGAGATGGAATTTGAGCTCAGATTTTCTGACTTCAAATTCCATGCTTTTTTTCAGTACGAAATATTTCAAAAATACATGAAAGTACAAAATCACATAACAGACATCCATGTACCCACCACAGAGATGAAACAGATGTCAGCATTTTGCCGGATTTGCCCCAGAGCTCCCCCATGCTCTTGCCTCTGTGTGCTACTCGTGAAGGATTTCTTCTTTGTCTTGAGCCAGAATCTACCATCCTGGAGAGGACCAGATGATTTCTTCATCACGGAGGGCCCTTCTTCCTTCACTTTTAAATTAATGTGCATGAGGATTCCATTGGTACATAGGAACTGTGTGAAAAACAGTTAAGACCCAAAGGGAAGAATTATGTAGAAACACTAGTGATGTTCTTATCTTAACATCTGCCATCTGCATCAATTTTTCTCCCTCTCTCTCTCTCTCTCTCTTTTTTTTTTTTATGTTTTTAAAACTGGTTAACTCTCCTTTCAAAAATTCCATAAGATTGTCTGGATTGTTTCGTTATACTGGAGTATAGCTGTAGCAAATAAGTGGACTGTACCCAAAGTGGGCATTGGCAAGGTTGTGGTTACCAGTGGTTTGGTTGTCCTAGGACTGGCTGCAGTGGGATCTACTCAGCAGGTGTGGAAACAGCACGATGTGGGGTGAAGAATTGGAGAAGCTGTCCCAACTCCACCCCTCATTCGCTGCAGCACATACGAGTAGTCAGCATGCCCAGGTGTTGGGAAAATAGAATAGTTTGATCAGGGCCCTTGCCTCAGGTCCAGTTGGCTGTGGTTCAGCATCCTTTGTAAGCAAATTGTGTGTGTGTGTGTGTGTGTGTGTGTGTGTGT
>NW_007808692.1:0-1014 GCF_000696425.1 Galeopterus variegatus | reverse complement strand
GGAGGCTGGCAGCCTTCGCTGGATGAGTCACAGACCAAAAGTTCCATCTACTCTGAAGTTTCTGGAAGGCATTGAAGTTTCTCTTCTCCCTCTTGAATTTTTTCATTTTCTTTTCCTATACCAAGAATAGTAGTATCACAACTCCCAGGAAGGGCTGTCACCTGATTGCGGCAGGACTACCACGGGCAGGCACAATTCTCATGTGCTGTGTAGTGGGCTGACCCTCCACGACCCGCTGCCACCCCCCTCCACTGAGGAACGGACAGAAGCAACAGGACGGTCAAGCCTTGCCCACGGCCACACAGTGAGCCCACGCAGCCGCGCTCCAGCCCTGCCTTGACCACTACAGGCCGCTGCTGCCACGTACACCTGCTCTCAAAGTTCAAGTCTCCCAGCCCTCGGGCCTCAGACCTGCTCCCTCAGCCCAAGGTCATGATCACACCTCATACCTTCCCTCGATCAAACTCTTCATCCCACTCATCAACCACAGTCTCAGTCCGAGCCAGTCTGCTGTCTTCAATGGCATCTTGACTGACTGCTGATATCTTGCCATCCCAGGTCAGAACTGGACAACAAACACATGGTGTCAGCACGTTTGTGGACTCCCAGCTACCCTGTGCACTTTCTCCAAGAATGTCACTGACCAACTAACCTGGTCTACTCCCAAGTACAATAGTCCCCCCGCACCGAGGTTTCGGTGACCTTCGATCAACTGTAGTCTAAAAATATTAAATGGAAAACACCAGAAATAAACAATTCACAGGTTTTAAACTTGTGCACTGCTCCAAAATGCATGATGAAATCTTGTGCCGTCCTGCTCTATCCCGCCCAAAACGTGCATCACGCCTCAGTCCTGCGTCTCCTTGCTGCACTCACTCCCCCCCACCGCACCGCTGGTCACTCAGTAGCTGTCTGGGTCATCAGATCGACTGTGGCTGTGTCACAGCACTTCTGTTTTTTGTCTTTTTCGTGACCGGTAAGGGGATCGCAACCCTTGGTGTGGTGTCGCCCGCA
>NW_007808691.1:0-1014 GCF_000696425.1 Galeopterus variegatus | reverse complement strand
TTTTTTGGTGATTGCTACTGGAGACAAGAGAGAGGGAAGTTGAAAGTCTCTTTCCCTTTAAGAAACTTGGCTGACCCTCCGAGCAGATCTTGTTGGGGAAAGTTACCTTTCCATAGAGATGAGGTCTCCAGCTACAAAATCTCGGAGGGCCCTATAGGATTTTTCTTTCTACAGTATTCTGGAGGATAAAAATTTGCTCTGGAATTTTTCTTAAAAATATTATATCAGTTCTTGCTCTTAATCTCCCAAGAGTTTAATTCAATAAAAGGTTGGGAGTGGCTCTCCAGTATGTATCATGTAAGTTTTTCCTTTTGTCTTATGGCATTTATGTTCTTGGTTGTCCCTTCTGACATCAATGAAAAGAGGGATGTTATAGTGTGTTCTATTCTACAATCATATTTGATTAGTAATAGTAGGATCTTCAACACAGATTACCATATTGACTCAACAATTTCCTGAAATTAGGAGATTTATTCCCATTGATACAGGTCCTGTTTTGAATTTAGGTCTCTTTCAATTAGTATCTATGTTCAAAAAAAACCCACAACTATTTTAAGTTTTAATCTTCCTTATCAAGCAAGAAAGGAAGGACCACAGCCCTCAGTATCAGGGATAAAGAAACTGGACGTTTCTCTCAAGATTATTTTAAAAACTAAAACATTGGAAATTTTATTTGCAGAATATTCAAATACAGGAAATTATAGGCCTACAACTTCCCAACAGTATCTTCCCAAAATAATTCCTGAAGCAGTTTGCAGCAGAAGATAAATAAAATTTTCTTTTTTGAAAACTGTGAGTTATAAAAGTGATGTCATTGTCACACGGATAGGAGAGACAACAAAGTTAACTGCTTTTAACTTGTATTGAACAATTCACTCCTCCATTTTTTCCTTTGGGGAAGTAATTCAGTTGGACAAATTTTAAATTGTATAGCTCAGCAAAGACAGCCACCGGTCAGCTATAGAATTTTCTTAAGAAATAATTACTTTGGAAGATGTGCATGTGTGTGTGTGT
>NW_007808690.1:0-1014 GCF_000696425.1 Galeopterus variegatus | reverse complement strand
TGGGATCCGAACCCTCGGCGGGAGCGCCACCGTGCTCCCAAGCGCCGCACTCTACCGAGTGAGCCACCAGGCCAGCCCTTCATTTTTTTTTTTAAAGATGACCGGTAAGGGGGTCTCAACCCTTGATGTGGTGTTGTCAGCACCACTCTCTCCCAAGTGAGCAAAATGGCCATCCCTATATAGGGATCCAAACCCATGGCCTTGTGTTATCATCACCACACTCTCCCAAGTGAGCCACGGGCCAGCCCTTAAATGTCTTCATTTTTAAAATCAATTTAAATTGGTGTTTGTCTGTTTCTTGCAACCAAAAAAACTCCCAACTGTTAAAAAAGGAACAAGCATCTACCATTGGCCTCTTCCATTTCCAGATCCCATGTGGACCATCTGTGTCTCAAGGATAGGCCCAGAGACCTCTGGGAAGAGATTGATACAGTGAGCAGAGAAAGCCATAAGGGATTAAGGAAGTCCGGGGAACTGGCAACGGCAGAACAAAGCAATGGACCTTGAAATCTAAGGTTGGATGTAGTCCTGTAGAGCCAGGAGGCAGCTGAGTAAAATGGGAGGAGCTGAGCAATTAAAAGTACCAGAAAGGATGACACCAGGGCAGGTCTGGCAAGTTGTGGCAGGTGAGCTTGGGAGAAAACATACAAAGCAATTGGATCAGAGAAGGGGAATGCTGAGTTAAGGGATCTCAGAAGTTTAGCAAGTCCTGGTACTAATGAGATTCAGTATCTGAACTTTCCAGATCAAGATAGCTAGAGAGGGAAGTCCATAAAATCATGAAAGTTATGGAGTCTTGTGTAATCAAGGAATCTGAAAGAGCAACAGCTCAGATGTTGAAAAATCTTTGGAACACTGATGAGAGGCAAAGAGGAGAAAAAAATTAGCCACATCCTAAAGTCATTTGAGTAGGTATAAAATACTATGGTTTTAGCAACTGCATTAGTAATTCAAAGAAGAAAATATAAAGGGATGAAATTAATAGTAGATGTTTAGGAAAAGGGAAAGGAAAAG
>NW_007808689.1:0-1014 GCF_000696425.1 Galeopterus variegatus | reverse complement strand
AATACCACAAACTGGGTGGCTTAAACAGACATTTATTTTCTCATAGTTTGGAAGCTGGAAGCCTGAGATTAGGTCTGAGATTAGGGTGCCAGCATGGCCAGGTCCTGGTGAGGGCTCCCTTCCTGGCTTGCAGACAGCCGCCTTCTCCCTGCGGCCTCCCATGGTGGTCAGAACGAGCAAGTTTTCCTTCCATTGTGAGACTCTGACCCTCATCACCTCATCTAATTACCTCTCAAAGACCCTGTCTCCAAATATCATCACATTGACAATTAGAGCTTCAGTATATGAATTTTGGGAATGAGAGGACACGATTTAGTCCATAGCAGAATATGAAATAAAACAAAATAGGGCCGGCCCGGTGGCGCACTGGAGAGTGCACCGCTTGGGAGTGTGGCGGCGCTCCCGCCAAGGGTTCGGATCCCATGTGGAGACTGGTTCCTGCTCACTGGCTGAGCGCAGTGCGGGCGCAACACCGAGGGTTGTGATCCCGATACCGGTCAGTAAAAAAGACAAAAAAAGGAAAAATAAATAAATAAATAAAAATAAAAATAAAACAAAATAAATAAGAAATCCACATGAGAATCCCAGTGTTTGAGGCCACTTACGCTGCCCCTTAGATTTCTCTTCCTGGGCTCGGGTAAACCCATTTGAGTTTTTCCTCTGTGAAACTTTCTAGAGCTTCACCATCCAGCTCAGCTTTCTTTCTAAAAAAGGATTACATTTTTATTCTTGACTTGAAACCTTCACAAAATCTTGTAAATTCTCTACCAAAATTTTTCCCACTTTTGGCTGCACTAAATACTTCTGTGTACATGTTCGTTTGGACAAATAAACTGCTTTCACTTCTTTGAATATGGGGGTGGGGGGACAAAACCAGAAATAATTAACACAAACTTTTTAAAACTTTTCAACTTCTGTGGCAATAATAACCTAACTTTCAAAAGATGGTAATTTTTTTTTTCAAAAGCTCCACATTTTCAACAGTGTTTGAGAAAACCACTTTTCCTCATTCAA
>NW_007808688.1:0-1014 GCF_000696425.1 Galeopterus variegatus | reverse complement strand
GAGTATTTCATTTTGGGGGATCTTTATGTAAATGGTAATGTGTTTTTAATCTCTAATTTCACTTGTGTATTTCTGGTATATAGTAAAATGTTGACTTTTCTGTATTAACCGTGTATCCTGAAAACTTGCTATAATTGCTTATTAGTTACAGCTTTCTCATGTTCATTCTTTCAGAATTGCTACATAGCCAATCATGTCATGTGCAAACAAAGATAGTTTTTTTTCTTCCTTTCTTATCTGTATACATTTTATTTCCTTTTCTTGTCTTATTGCATTAGCTAGGACTTCCAATATAATGTTGAAAAGCAGTGCTAAGAAGGGGCATCCTTGCCATTTTCCTGACCTTAGTGGGAAAACTTCAAGTTTTTCACTGTTAAGCATGATGTTAGTTATAGGTTTTTTGTAAATTTTTTTTACAAAAAAAAAAAAAGAAGTCCTCCTCTATTCCTAGTTTGCTAAGTTTTTAGCATGAATGGATGTTGGATTTTGCCAAATGCTTTTTCTGCATCTACTGATATGATCATGTAATTTTTCTTTTTTAGTTTGTTGATGTGATGGATTACACTAATTAATTTTTGAATGTTAAGCAAGCCTTGCATACCTGGTATAAATCCCACTTGGTCATGGTGTATAATTCTTTTTATACATTGTTGAATTTGATTTCACTCTGCTTCTATTTTCTGGAAGAGACTGTAGATAATTGGCATAATTTCTTCCTTAAATATTTGGTAGAATTTACCAGCAAATGCATCTGACTCTGCTGCTTTTTGTTTGGGAAGGTTAATTATTGATTCGATTTCTTTAATATGTATAATCTGATTCATATTATCTATTTCCTCTTGTGTGAGTTTGGGGAGATTGTGTTAGGCCTAGATTGTTTATAGGACAACATAGATAGATTGTTTCATTTCATCTAAGTTATCACATTTTTGTGCATAAAATTGTTCATAATGTTCCTTCATTATCATTTGAATGTTCATGAATTTGTGGTGATATCCCCTCTCATTTCTGATA
>NW_007808687.1:0-1014 GCF_000696425.1 Galeopterus variegatus | reverse complement strand
ACCAGACCACAGAGAAACATAAACCACCTTAAAAGTCAGCAAATTGAAACCTCGAGGCTCCAAGACAAGACACTGGTGGCTATCGTTCAATATGGCTTTACTTTGTGACGGGGCCAACAGTGTCCCACAACCGGCCTGAGCTCCAGATGGCCGGTCCATCCCAATGACCTGCCCGGGAAGGAAGGAAGCTCGCTTGGCAACACCGGCCCGGGCAGCGCGACCAGCCAGAAGCTTGGTGGCACTTAGCGTGCCCCAAGTCCTTCAGGGCAGTGGGGAGACACCAGCCTCAGTATCAGGGTCTGGCTGCCCGGGCACAAAGGCTCAGAGGTGGGCCGGGCTGGCCGGGCCCTCAGGAAACTGTCTCTGGGGGAGGCGGGACACCCGGCCAGTGGAGAGGACGGAAAAGAGGGTCCCTGTGCAGGCTGGGCACAGATGGGGGTGGGCCATCACCGAGGGTGGTGGCCAAGGGCTGTGTCAAGGGCAGAGGGGGCAGCCAAGGAATGGGCGGCCAGAGCCACAGAGGGTCCAAGACACTCGGCTCCAATGGGCTGGCTCTCGACCCCTCAGCATCTGACAGGCCAAGAGCTCCCTGGAGGCCTCAGCAGGTGCCCGGGCCTGGACTCCCCCCATGCTGACCCTCCCCCTGCAAACGCCTAATTGATTATATTGCTAATGAATTAATACACCTTGGTCTCCCTGAGGTCAAGTCCGGCCCCGGCACTGGAGGACCCTCCCCCTCCCTCCCCTTCCGAGGGGCTCACGCCCCACAGGGCGCCTGGTTTGTGGGGGTACAGGCTCAGTCGACGGCTCCCACCCCTTCCTGCTTGGGGTCCTGGGAAGAGCAGCCCCCAGGCCACAGCAAACACTCTCGTTGGACGCCCACCTGGACGTCCCCCCGGAACGCACCCTCCTTTCTAAAGACGAGGAAACTGAGCCCGGGGTGGGAAGTGCACTAGGGGAGGGGTCTGGGGCTGGGAGGCCTCCACGGCTGCCTTCTGCCACGTCCCCAAGAGG
>NW_007808686.1:5531-6545 GCF_000696425.1 Galeopterus variegatus | reverse complement strand
GGGAGAGGATAAATTCCTGTTATTTCAAGCTCCCCCGTCTGTGGCACTTCTGTCATGGCACCCCTAGGAAAAATCTAGCATCAAAACCTCTCCTGTATTCCTTCTTAACTCTTTTATTTATGTTCTTGCTCCATGACATTGCTTCTCTGGTACTCATATTGAATAAAGGATTTTTATTTACCCATATCCTAAAACCTTAGAACATGGTGTTAGGAGTATCTTGCTTTTTGGTGGTTCCCACTTCCAAGCAATTTCTCCATCCCTCTTTCCTCAACCTCCGGCTTTCTTGTGTCCCTGCTATTAGATTGTGCTGCATGTAATCCCTCCTAATTGCTGCCATCAGCTGGTATCTGGTTACACCTTCTTTTTGTTGATGAATTTTGCACCAGATCATCTCTCTTTGTTGCAACCTCTCACCATTCTTGATGACTTCAGCGTCCATGTATAGGATCTGTGCCACATCTTGGTTTCCCACCATCTCAGCTTTTCATCTCAATTACGTTTCCTTCATGTACTCCAGCAGTCCACTCTCATGGTCACACCCTTGACATAGACTTCATTAATAAAGGGACCGTTTGATAGACTTGCTATCAAGTATGAACTTCTGACTCCCATCTCCTATCCTTCCAGCCCATCTACTCTATTCCTTCCACTTGATCAATTTTTCCATCTTGGTTCTTCCATCTATGATTTTGTATTAGTCCATTTCTGTTGCTTATAACAGAAATACCTGGAACTGGGTGATATATAAGAAAACAGAATTCATTGCTTACAGTTTCAGAGTCTAGAAAGTCCAAAGTCCAGAGAACACATCTGGTAAGGGTCTTCTTTGGTGGTGGCTTTTCAGCAATGCAGGGGTCTCACATGGCAGAAAATGGTGAAGAGAGCCTCTGATGTGCTCCCCTTTTGAGGCTCTCAGAACCACGCCCATGACCACCATTATTAACCCATTCATTGGAGCATGGTCATCAGAATCTAATCATTTCTTCAAAGACCCACCTTTCAATTACCATA
>NW_007808686.1:0-443 GCF_000696425.1 Galeopterus variegatus | reverse complement strand
CTGTTTGACCCAGTTAGGTCCATTGTCCAGGGCCAAGGGCATTCATGGCTCAGATGCCGCTGTTGGGGCCTCACCCTCATGTGGCAGATGCAGTGTCTAGAGAAGCAGAGACCCCGGGTGCCTTTGGAACTCCCCTAGAATGAGATATGAGATCTCTAATACATTTTGCTGCTAGGCGTCCAGCACCCACGCATCCTTTTCTGGTCAATATGGTGTTAACACATACTCCCTATGCGAGGGTTGGCTTCTCAGGATCCTGCGTCCTGGGCTTTAGCTGTGCATCTGACCACCACCAGTACTCCCTGTATGCAGCTGCTGGGGAGGAGCGGAAAAGAGAAAGAGCACTTCTATTTTAAAATGGGGAAGGATATACAAAAAAAGGGACTTTCAGTTAAGCATGCAGAATTGATTACACGTGTATCATTCTGCCCACCTCCCAAACC
>NW_007808685.1:0-1014 GCF_000696425.1 Galeopterus variegatus | reverse complement strand
TCCCATGAACAGACTATATTCCTTTAAGCACGCTGTCTCCCAAGACCTTCTGCTTGGATGTTACAGTATCTGCTCCTGCCAAACCTCATGCCTATGATCCACTTCCAAGAGGGGAAAGCATATGGACTGCTATTTTTTGCCAAAACTGATCAGAGAACAGAATTCAGTTCTCATAAAAATTGCACAGGACCTGCTTCCCTTTCTCTGCTAATGATAAAAATGAAGCTCAAACTCAGGGAGCTGACTTCCTTGAAGGAAAAATTTTTCATTCAGATCCAACTCCTAACTCTGTCATTTCTCACCCGTTCAAACACCCTGATCACCAGAGGAGAAGACAACGAATTTTAATTTTGTTAACAATTATATTTTATACACAATAATTTCTAGATATTTTCACTGAAATCCATTTATAATTTTAGAACTCTCCTTAAAGAGGTGGAAAGGAATCCACAGCATTTTTTTCTATTTTAATTACTCACTGAATGAAATATGAAAGTGTATAATTATTAGATTTATGCCTCAAGATAAGTTCAATAATAATTACAGGATGTCTTTTTTTATTCTAATTCCAAATAATTAAATCCCAAACACATTGGATCATTATGATTATAATTAGAATAAAGGTGTCTTATATTTGAAACCAAAGTTTGGCTTTTTGTTTAACCTTTTTCGCACTCATCAAAGGGGAGTGCTTTGGAAAGAAATCTGTTTCAATCTCTCTAATGCTTCTTTAAAACAAAATTTTAAAAATTGCAGAGAGGCTTTTCCATTGCAATATTGGCAGGGAGAAGTGAGCACCGAGCTTTTGGCTGGCTTGGGATTCCAAGGCATGCTGACTTTTCTGTTGCCATTTGTCATCTTCAGACACAGGGAGAACTCAAAAAACAGGCAAAAAGTGGAAAAGATGCAGTGAGAATATCAAGGCAATCGAGGAAGAGGATCTGTGAAATAATCCATCTCCTCCTGCCCCCAATCTATCAATCAGTTTTGGGGTCACTTTTTCCCAGCTCCCTT
>NW_007808684.1:0-1014 GCF_000696425.1 Galeopterus variegatus | reverse complement strand
GAGCTTCTCAAGATTCCAGAACCAACGAGAATAAACACAGCCCTTAGGGAAATATATCTTACTCATTGTTCATCTATCAATTTGTCTTTCCCAAACATTTTTGAGCATCGGGAGTATGCAAGACATCTATAATTTGTATCATACAAGAGTGATCAGAAATACACCTGACAGCCTCCAAGTCCCCTCTATCACATCAACTTGCTGTCTTTTTCACCCATCACTGTTTGTTTGTCTCCTTTACCCTCTCCCCCAACATGAATCTCACAAGTGCTTGTGCACCTGACCTGGTTCAGTGCTGTAAACCCACTACCTACAACAGTGTCTGGCACAGAATGACATTCTCTGAATGAATGAGAAAAAGATAATGATGACAATGACGCCGAGACGAACACTATGAGTAGCTACTCCATGCCAGGAATTGTTCTGAGGCAGGTGCTATTATTTTTCTCCTTAATTCAGAAAAACTGAGGCCAGACATGTTAAATAAAATGCCCAAGGTCACAGAGCTGGTGATTGGCAGGACCAGACTTCAAACCCTGCAGCCTGGCTCCAGAGCCCATGATCATAACCTCTTCACTGCACCACTCTACAAAGATGAGTAAGACCTGGTCCGTTAAAGAGAAGTCTCATGGGAAACTTGAAAAATGATGGTGAATAGCTATACCACAAGCTAGAATGTTTCAGATGCCAAGAGAAGGCACAGACCAAGTGATGGGTTAGTTCAAGAGACAGCGAGAATACTCCTGCTCCATTGCAGAATAGGGCCAGGGTGTCCTTGAAGTATGGGAGGCACTGACAGAAAAACAACAGAGAAAGACATCCAGGAAAAGGGAATTGTATGACAAAAGGCCTTTAAACGCCTGGTTAGGGAGACTGGAACTTCTGTTCTTCAAGTCCACTGCAGCCTGCAGGAGCCAGGGGTGGTGTCTCTGAGATTTTTCAGATTTTCCCTAGAGATGTGTACTCTACTAGAGGCAGCATGCTTTGGTGGTTGAGTGCAGGGACTCTGGAGCC
>NW_007808683.1:0-1014 GCF_000696425.1 Galeopterus variegatus | reverse complement strand
CATGGCTACAGTACAGAAAAGTGCCAGAGAGAAAATTTCAGATGATAGAAAAGAAAAAGATCCTCCAAAAAGCACAAGGCGATATATCCAAAGACAAGAGAAGAGAATTAACAAAGGAAGAGAAAACTATATTCTTCTGTATTTAACAAATGTGAAAAGAGTTCTAAAAATTATCTACATGCTTTTGCAAAGAGACAAAAGACTGAATGCAGCTGATGGCTACTGTTCGATGAAGTGGAGACAGCAGTGTCCCTCCCTGGCACATAGTGGTGGCAGCAAGGAGAAGTGTAAGAAAGAAGCTCTCTTGGTGTCAGTTCAGCTCGCCCTGGGGGGAAGAAAGACAGAAATTATTGCCAACCTTGGTGAACCAGTCATTCAGTTAAAGTTAAACTCTGTCTTTCAATTAAAATTTTTGATTTAATTCTGCATGTATTCCTAGCATTCCTGGGAGTGCCAGCTAAGAGGGCATTTGGAAATGCCAAGCTGGCCCCATGAAAATTGAAAAATCATCTTGGTAAATTCATTGAAAATTGTATGAAGAGAGGTTCTGCAATTTTATAGAACAAAACCATCATTTGGCACTTGGACCTAACTGTATGAGCCAGGGAGACTCACCACTTAGGGGAAGTAGCCTTCTCTCAAGTGCAACAGCATGGATTGCACTCAGGTCATTGAAATAAAAATATTTGATTCAGACACAGCACAGCTCACTCTTGAATTTAAAATTTTAATTTGCATGTTCCTGTTGTAGTGAATAAATGCCCCAAATGTGGGAGCATATGGTAATGTCTCTCACACACATTTCAGTCTCTCACAGGCTGTTATTTTAATAACAATAAAAATAACAACTTTTTGGTGTTTTAAATAGTTTCCACAAGTCTTTCACAAGGATTTTTTCATTAGACTTTTGTAATAACCCTAGGTGGTAGGCAGTTCAGGGAATACAATTATCCTCCTTTAACAGGTGTGGAAACTGAGGCCCAGGTTGGTAAACCAGCCAGCCTGATGCCTCAT
>NW_007808682.1:0-1014 GCF_000696425.1 Galeopterus variegatus | reverse complement strand
AAAACTCTTAATAAAAGCTATAGGATCATTATTTATTTCTATGTTTCCTCTGTACACATATACATATATGAGTGATATGTTGTGTCTACATGTATATGTCTTACTTGTGTTTTTATATTGTCTACATGATACCAAATTGACTAATAAATAATATACACTTGTAAATTAAGTGAATGCTAAATGCTTTTCAAGTTCACATGACTTTAATAACCTTTGGTAAATGAAGCTAGTTTTAAAATTGTTACTAAAATAAAATAAAAATGTTTTCAAATTTAATTTAGACATTTTTGCCTAGGTCTATGGGTCAGATAAATGCATGCTGTCTCTGCTAAACATTTGAAGGTCATAAAACTGTTGACACTGTTAGATTTTTTGATACAGACTTATTTGTAAGCTAAAGCTGTAAGGATTGGCTGCTGGGCCATGCAGGAAGAGGTTTTACCCTCCAGACATTGTCTTTATAGTTCTTCCCTTTCTTCTGAGATCTTCCCTGGGTATGTAGAATGAACCCTGCCATTCATAGCTGCCCTGGGCACCATGTGGGTACTTGGGTTCCAGGACGGCTAAGGGGAGAAACATGGGAAAGTGTATCTGTACCCAATATCTCAAAAGCCTTGGTTAAGAGGAGACAGGTTGATGTGATTTTGTTTAACAAAAAAACAAAACACAAAAAACTTTTAAAAAATATTCTGGTAAAACAGATGAAAGCCTCCAAAGTTGTCAAAATGATACTCTTTTACACACCACTTTCCTGATGGAATTAATCACTTTGGTGAAAAGATATCAGATTAATTGGGCAACTTCAGGGAGTCCTGATCTTGTTAATTTGTCTGATCAGCTCTCTGAAATTTTCCAAAAGAAAGAGAAACAAGGTTTCTTAACATAAACTTTATGTCTTAAACAGCTTTAGCAGCTAACTAGTCAAACTAAATCTTTTAGGAGAAAACAAAATACCCCAAGCAACAAAAGAGGGTCTGTTTTTAATACAAAAACTAGGCTACCTTAAAAAGTTAC
>NW_007808681.1:0-1014 GCF_000696425.1 Galeopterus variegatus | reverse complement strand
TGAGCTCTGTGTGTGGGCCGTTCTACAGTGTTTCCCTCTCTCCTTCTAGGGAGTTCCAGCCTAATCTCTTAGAAAAGGACCAGGGCAGGAGAATCCTTTCTGACCAGAAGACAGAGAAGCGGGGGACCCAGGCACAATCAGCTCTTATTCAAAAGAAGGATCGGCAAGAAGCATGCGGAGTCCTCCTGCCATGTGACATTTTCGGATAAGTGGAGACTTTAGATTAGGATTAAAGCTATCATCCAAGGATCGGTCTGAGCAGAAATGTGCCCTGATAATATTATGCAATGAGAAGGGGAGTGTTTTGAGCTCTGAATGTATATTTATATAATTTATGTATATTTATATAGTTTAATCGAGTTGGTGCTGGGCTTCTAGGGCATGTTTCACCTTGACTTTGAGTCCTGGAACTTAAAGTGTGACCCACAAGCCACATGCATTTGGAGTGGCACTACATCTGTTAGATACTTTCAATTTATATACTTCATAGAGCATGGTGAAAAAACGTCGATACTGCAAGACAGGGCTGCCTGCATAATTTTTTTATTTTTTACAAAAATAAAATGTAGCCCTATGTTTGGAGACTAATAAAAGTGGAAGTTTCCCCTTTCATTGAACATGTGCGTGTACAGTCAGGCCCGTGCAGAGCTGGGTCTAACAGGGACTGCTGTGTGAGGCCATTTTAAAAGCCATTTCCAGGGCTGGCCTGGTGGCGCACTGGAGAGTGCGCCGCTTGGGAGCTCGGCGGCGCTCCCGCCGAGGGTTCGGATCCCATGTGGAGACCGGTTCCTGCTCACTGGCTGAGCGCGGTGCGGGCACAACACCGAGGGTTGCGATCCCGTTACCGGTCAGTAAAAAAGACAAGAAAAAAAAAAAAAGGAAAAACAAAAAAAAATAAAAGCCATTTCCAGTCTCTGCGCAGTGACCATCCAGGGACACTGGACTCCTTTACTAGTTGCCATGTGAGGCTGAAAGCCATGCACGGGCCCGCCCAGGTTGGCCCTCTCCTCTAGG
>NW_007808680.1:0-1014 GCF_000696425.1 Galeopterus variegatus | reverse complement strand
TCCTTCTTATACAATGGTACATCTTTTAATTGGTGATGTCTCAGATCTTATGAAATATGGTGAATTCTGTTAGTCCTTGAACTAAGAAAATGCATTCTCATTCTTTCCTGTCTGCCCTCGGATATGCACGTGGACAGTGCTTTACCCATCCTGGCATTTCAACCTGTAGCCTCCAGAGAGCAAGCTGATGAAACATCTTTGTTTTTGCAGGTTTCTGTCAATAGACCACAAGCAGATCTTCCACCCTCAGATCTCTAACTACAAAAGGTTGTAGGTAGGACCTTTTCCCTTTCCCCAGCTCTTCCATTCCTCCAGCCCCCAGGGCGCTCCTGCAGGTGCTCAGTTTGTGTGACTGCCCCTGGAGCTTTTCTGGAACCACACTTGTCACTTTGCCAGAGTGACTCACTGATGGTCTTTCTGATGGTGTCCCTGGGAAGACAAGGGAGTGGGAGCATTCCTTTGCCCTACTGTGGGAAGAGTCACCAATTATTTCCTCATCCTTCCCGGACAGGAACCACTGGCTCAATGACCTGTAAGGGCCGTTTCAGCACTTCCATTCCATCTGTCTCCAAGGCTTAGGTAAGGACTTTTGCTCTCAGGGTACTCCAACTCTTCCCAGCTGAAGGTCCCTCTCCTCTGAGATGGACAGTATCACCTAGCAGCACACATGCTCGCACACCATGAGTGACCTCAAGAGTAACCGAGAACTGTACCAGCAATACACAGCCACAGCCCCCAAGCTGCTGGCCCGCATCTCCAAACTCCTCACCATCTTCCGCAACTCGGGCGTAGCTGTGCCAAAGGGCATCAGAAACATTTTTGAGTTCACTTGGGAGGAGCTCATCAGCGACCCCGCAGTGCCAACCCCATCTGACATCCTGGGCCTGGAGGTCAGCTTTGGATCTCCTCCTGTGGTGCTTGTGGAACCACCCCCTGTACAGGTCCTGATCCCAAAGAAGCCACCACCACTGCCACCAGCACCACTGCTGCCGCCACCAATACTACCGACAGCCA
>NW_007808679.1:0-1014 GCF_000696425.1 Galeopterus variegatus | reverse complement strand
CGCTCAGCCAGTGAGTGCACCGGCCATCCCTATATAGGATCTGAACCCACGGCCTCGGTGGTGCCGCTGCATTCCCAGCGCCGCACTCAGCTGAGTGAGCCACAGAGTCGGCCCTTAAAATGAATGAATTCTACTGTATGAAAATATCTCCATGAAGCTGGAGGAGAGAAGGGATGGAAAAGGTCCCTGAGCTGGTGAGCACACACGTGGGTGGGAGGATTTCTGAAGCAGGAAGAGGGAGCGATCTCTCTTCTCCCTTCTGCTGAGATGGGTGGGAAGGAGGTAAGGGTGGGTGGAATCCACAGGTGTCTGCAGGTGAGAGGAATCTCTCCCAGTTCTGCGGTGAGCATGGAGAGCATTCTGCTGGGTGTCCGAGCCTTCCATCTCCTGCATGTTGCAAATCGCTGTAGTGTTCCAGAAGGAACACCAGAGGACTGGTTTCTTATCTCCCCTCCTTCGTTTACCACTTATGGGCCATTGCATTAAGCTTTCCAAGTCTCAGTTTCCTCATGTACAAGTAGGGATACTACTCCCTTCCCTAACCTACTACCACAAGGTTGTTGTGAGGGAAAAATGGGGAAATGCGCATGAAAGCACTTTACTGCATGGGCCATAAATGGTCAAGGTGAGAGACAATCCTAGAGCTCTTATCTATTTCATACCACCTCTCTCCATCCGCTGCGGCTTGTTCTGTTACGAGCTCCTAGAGAACAGGGACCTGTGTATACTTGTTCTATGTTCTGCAGAGTCATTGGGGCAGTTCTCATCCCATAGAACCCTTGCTGATGCTCGGGGCAGGGAGGGTGTCTTTAAAATAAAAGATTAAACTCCGAGGGCTCTTTTTGATAGCATTTTCTGCTCCTCTGGGCTGTTCAGCGTGCTGCTGCTGTTGCAGATGATGGTGATGGTGACGATGATGATGATGATGATGGTGACAGCTAACATTTAATGGGCACTTACTGTGTGCCAGGCACTGTCCTAAATGTTTTCCATGTATTAACTCATTTAATCCTC
>NW_007808678.1:6022-6869 GCF_000696425.1 Galeopterus variegatus | reverse complement strand
TAAAGTCTCAAAATTGAGATAATTTCCTTTACTGGATAATACATATTTATTTTATGTGTGTGTATTTTTCTCTTCTGAAGACCCAGAGTCCTTATATTTGTCTTCTTGTCCTGAAACATTTACAAAAATAAAAGCACAATGCTTGGCCTGTAATTAGAACTCAGTAACTGTGTTTAATTTGTTAATCAAAGCTTTATGCTACTTTTAACTCTAGATAGTCTCTATAAAGAAAGGAATGAAAACTCTGAAAGCTACACCTTTAACTTAGGTAACAGGAAGTCTTCTGGACTATTTGCTGCTTCTGAAGTGTAGAAGCAAATCGGTGCCTCCAATTGTCCCAAAATAATAAAGACATGAGCCAAATAAAGTGATCTCAGCCTCCCTCCCTCTTCCTTTGCCATGGATAGTTGATGTGATTATTTCCGAACAAGATTTTACTTATTTATTATTTTTATTTTGGTGGCTGGCTAGTATAGGGATCCAAACCTTCGACCTTAGTTTTATAAAACCAGGCTTTAACCAACTTAGCTAACTAGCCAGCTGTGTTTATGGATAAGATTTTAACTAAACTCTCAATTTGTGGATGAAAAAGATTTTTAGTTTCATCCTCCATTGGTATTAATACTGTTTAATAACTGGAATTCATAGGCTGGTGTCATCAATAAAGTACAGTGTTAAGAAGTCTTTTTTGGCCATTTACAAACACTATACCAAAAATACAGCAGATTCCCTGTTCAGGAAAATGATCCTGTTTGTCAAATTAGTAGAGAATATTCATCTATCGATATTAAGGACCCACTTTATGTGGAATAAAAAGACCCAATTAACAGGTAGACTGCCTAGTCTT
>NW_007808678.1:0-1014 GCF_000696425.1 Galeopterus variegatus | reverse complement strand
GAGGAAGTGGGCAGAGAAGAAGATGATAGAAAGATTAAAGAAACTTTGTGGATAATAGGAAGGAGATGAGGGAATGGTGAGTGGTTGCAGTGGCAAGACTGTATATTCTGTGCAGAATGTGGAGGTATTCAATTTTAGAGAGACAGGTTTTAGATTATAAGAAACCTTGAAGGTCATTGAAGAAGTCTGAATATTATTTAGTAGATGTATTATGTTATCTTAAATATTTACATCACTTACAGAAAACCCAGAATTACATTGGTTCAAATACGATATTAGGTTACTCTTCTATACAAAAACACAGGCAGTTTATGGCTAGCAATGTGTTTTCTATTACCATCAAGGACCCAACTTCATCATCATCAACTGATGGCTTACAACTTTTTATACTGTATAGCTGTTCCCACGTTAGCAATAATATCCCCTGTTCACCCTCTCAAAAAGGAATAAAGGGGAAGAAAATTCTTTACCCTTGAAATATATTTCCAAGAAGCTACACAAACCACTTTTGTTTACATTGTTTTAGCCATAATATGACTACATCTGTCTGAAAAAAGAATGAGGAAGCTAATTTTTGTTCTACTCTGTCACATGGTGCTATGGGTTAAAGATGTCCCCCAAAAGTTCATATATTCGAAACTTGACCCCCCTTGTGAGAGTGTTAAGAAGGTGGGAAATGATGTTATAATATTTGAAAAGTAGGGCCTTTAAGAGGTGATTGGATAGTGAGGACTGTGTGGCCTTTTGAATGGATTAATCCATACATGGAGTAAAATGGGTTGATGGGTTGTCATGGGCATGTTTCCGATGTCTTTGTAAGGAGAGTGAGTGAGAAGGTTAGCTAGCTTGCTCATGCCATTCCCTCAGTATGTGACAACCTGCATTGCCGCCCAGAAAGCCATCACCAGATGCATTCCCTGGACTGTGGACTTCTCAGCCTCTGAGACTGTAAGAAATAAATTTGATTTCTTTATAAATGACCCAGTTTCAGGTATTTGTTATAAGCAACAGAAA
>NW_007808677.1:0-1014 GCF_000696425.1 Galeopterus variegatus | reverse complement strand
GGCTCTAATTGTTCCCGGAAGAGTCTTCCAGACAGACACACAGGAACAGAAGCACTTGCAAGGACCTCCTACTGTCATCTATTTATTGGTCCAACTGAGTGAAGCTGGGGGCCACCTGGACCTTCTTCTCCGGTGGCTCATGGTGATAGCTTAATTATGGAACCAATTCCTGCCTGGCCCTCCCCCACTCCCTCTTTCCCCCTCCTCTGCCTGATCTCTGCTCACCTCTCTTCTCCTCCTTCAAGAGCATTGGCAGAAATTGTCAGGGAGTTGATCAGATTTATTCAATTTAGACTTAACAGACCTGGGACTCCTATTTCTCCTTTAGGTTCATAAGGTTTTTGATTCCATTTACAGGTTTATTCATTTATCAGATATTCGTTTCAATTCACTTTAAACACCAGGCACGGGGAGATGAGTTCAGCGGAGACACTCATCATTCATTGCTCAGGCTCCTCTGAGACTTGCTGGACCGGCCCCGTTCCGTGAGGGCTGTGGCATCAGGCAGGAAGGGCTTTAAAGGGACAGGACACCAAATCTGCACAGTCTGGGCAGGGTGGGACGCCCCTGGCACACCTCTTTCCTAGATGGCTTGGAGCATTCTGGGGTACCCGTGGGATCCCCCAGACCAGGTGGTACTTTCATTTTCTGATTTAGAAAATGCCACCTTGCCAGCTTGGGTGCTTCCTCCTACTCTCACTTCCTTGGGGCTAAAGTGAAAGCCCCCAATAGTGTCTTCTCTCATTATCCCAGAAACAAAGAACCCCAGCCTCAGCCTCTGCCACCTGTCCTCCGCCATTAGGTCCCTCCATTTATCTCCAGGAAAGGGAGCTGCCCTAGACTCTTGTAGAGTTTAGGATCCTCTAAGCTTCCAAGGAGAAGCAGTAGGAAAAGGAGTAGCTGGTGAGATCCCCTCACATGGAGGCCTACCACCCTGCAGAGTCTTCTGCCCCAGGGCCCAGAAGGCCCCTGCTGTCAGCAAACCCCCTCACATAACTCCTCTCCACCCTCCTG
>NW_007808676.1:0-1014 GCF_000696425.1 Galeopterus variegatus | reverse complement strand
TCCTCTGAAGAACCCTGACTAATACAGCTACCATGTATTGCCTGAATCCTGGGAGAGCTGCACCTGGGGGTGGCTCTGAAAGACAAAAGATTATTAGAGATCCTTCCTCCCTGTCCCTAAGTCTAAGATGTTCTCCCCTCAGGTACTGGAGTTGCTCTCTCTCCATCACCACAAAATTGATTTGTCCCATCCCACTAGCTATAATTCACATTTTTACCAACCACCTCTATTCACACCCAGACCTTTTATCTGAAACAGTCAGGTGCAAAAAGTAAAAGGCATTTTTATAAAACTTACAGAGACCCATTATGCCACCCACTTTGGCCTGCATGAACCACTGGGTGACTCACAAAGCAGTGTACTCAACCAAGTGGTGATTGGCCTTATGATATAGGGTTGTATCAACCCAACAAGAGAATCTAGACAGCTGAGTTTGAAATCCCTAGGCCTCCTTTTGGCTGGTCTGCAAACCCATTGGCTTGGGGCTTCCATTTGTGAACAGAAAAGCATCATGACCAGGAATGGTCAGGAAGGAATCCCAAATTTTAAAACAGGTCATCATGATCACTAACCAAGAAGTGGCTAAGATATGATGATCCCTTTCTGGGCACAGCCACACTGGGTGACCAAATTGCCTTATTAAGGTATGTGGACCAGGAGGAGATGAGGGAACAAAAATCTTTGAATTGATTTTTGAAGAGGCCATTCCAATATTCGATAATATCAGATGTCTGTGAATTGTAGGGAGTGTGAAATGTCCATCGAATACCTTGACTATCAGAACTTTGTTGAGTAGCTTTTGTGATAAAAAGCAAACAACTGTCAAGCTGCAAATGGCCCAGAAAGCCAAAACCATGACACAGATTACTTTCAAGGGGTGGAATCTGCTGATCAGTCTGGAACAGCAACATTACAACCTGAAAAAGAGTCAACAGCAGTGAGGCACAACAGATAGCCCCAAGAGGAGGTCAAAGGTCTGATGTAGTTAATTTGCCAAGAGCAAGGTGGGGGACC
>NW_007808675.1:0-1014 GCF_000696425.1 Galeopterus variegatus | reverse complement strand
GCATGTTCAAACATTTCCAATACCAAATGCTGATGTTATAGTCCATTTGAAAAAAGACTTAAGGCTGTCTGGATAGCTCAGTTGGTTAGAGTGTGGTGCTGATAACACCAATCAGCAAAATTAAAAAAAAAAAAAAATTGAACCAGGGTTTGATCCCTGTACCAGCAAGCTGCAAAAAAATACCCCCCCCCAAACAAACAAACAAAAACTCATATTAAAAACCTTAACAGGGTGGCCCTGTCCTGGCATGGGGTTTTAGGAGGCGGGACTCACCCCGTGTGCTGGATGTGTATGCCAATCCTATAGACAATGAAGAAATGAGGATCAGGGTGACTGGGCTCCAGCAAGTAACCACACACGAAGCTTGAGACATTAGGACTGTCTCTGAACATGTGAAATGGAATCAGGGCCAAGGGCCAGGTCAGAGCTGTCCAAGAGGGACCAAAGTGGCCTTTTGTATGCTCCACCCTCGTGCCTGCTCCTACTGTACTTGTAGTTGGTCGCATGGCACTTCCCCAGCCAGGAATCTGGGGTCATCCTTGATTGATTTCTATGCTCCAACCAATTGATCTCCAACTGGTTCTTGTAAACTTTCCTAAATGCCTTCCACATCTCCTCTGCCGTATTTCAGGATACCCTCATCTCCTGACCAGGCTATTGGAAAGATCCAACCAGAGCCTATGAGTGCAGCCAGACTGTTCTTTCTGAAGTGCAAATCTGCCTCTGTTTGCCCTTGCTTAATCCCCAAGGCTCTCCATGCGTTCAAGATGGAATCCAAATCTTCGCTGGGTTTACAAAGTCCTTCTTGATCTGCCCCCAGCCTAGTTTCCCAGCCTCATCTCTCCATTCTTTGCCTCATGCCCTTTTCTCCCTCTGCCACTTAAGTCTCCTGGCCAATCCCTGAAAGTGCCAGCTCCTTTTGTAGACCCCCATAACCCCTCTCCGTACCCCTGCTCTTCTCTATTAAGGAAATCCTTTTCATCCCTCTGGAGTCAGCTCACTGTCACTCCCCAC
>NW_007808674.1:0-1014 GCF_000696425.1 Galeopterus variegatus | reverse complement strand
GAGTTCGTGAAGGTGGGAGAAGCCACAATGAGAGAAAGGGACCACTCCAACCATTTCAGGCTGCGGCCGCTTCCAGGCTGGAGCTGCTGAGCACATGGAGCAGGAGCTGGTAAAAGCCACAGCTGTGTCCTTCGGATGAAGTTGCTTGGAGGTGGCAGGGGAGAAGAGGACCTTGGTGGCCCTCAGGACAGCAAGACCACGATTAGGGTTCCTGTGGACCCATGCAGGAGCAAGGAGCCAGAACAACTGAAAAAAGAGCCACTCGGGGGCTGACAGTGATGACCAAGCCACCGTGGAAGTCCCCAGGCTCCTGGGGGGGCTCTCCAAGGAACTCAGCCACGCCCTCCCCAACCAGGCCAGCACCACCTGCCTCCCTCCGCCTCTGTTTCCCTACCCCCTCCCATCTCCCCCCCATTGCTCTCCAACATCTTTTAATGTAAAAAAAAAATTAATAAATTAATTTTAAAAAAAGAAAGAAAGGGAAAGAAAGACTGGATGGATGAATGACATGGTCCTGTCTCCCAGGGGACAGCCACAGGCCTCCCAGCTCTGCCTCTCTCAGGGTCTGCTCTTTCTCCTTCCAAGCTGGCCTCCCCCAGTCTCGCGCCTCCAAGCTCCTCCAGCTCGGGATTCCAGGAGCTTCTCCCGGCCTCCCTGGCTCCCAGGTGCCCGCTGAGCCACGCACTCAGTGCCCGCCCACCCTCTTCTCACCGACCCTCCCGCAAGGCCCCGGAGGGAGCCTCTGATTGGCCCAGCCCTGGCGGGGCAGTTGTGCAGATACGCTGGGGAAGCCCCGGAGTGCAGGTGTCTGGGCAGGTGGTTCTCACCCAGCTGCACATGGGAAAAGCAGGTGCAACGAGGGCCTGGCGAAGCAATGCTTTTGGTGTGGGATAGGCCTGGAGGGGGACACGAGGGGGTTATGGGGAGGTTAGTAAACTTCTGTTTCTTGATCTGTGTGCTGGTTCCCATGGTGCATTTAATTTGTGAAAATCCGTGGAGCTGTACATTTGGGAC
>NW_007808673.1:0-1014 GCF_000696425.1 Galeopterus variegatus | reverse complement strand
GTTTCAGGTCTTATATTTAAGTCTTTAATCCATTTTGAGTCAATTTTGATATGTGGTGAGAAGTACAGGTCTGCTTCCATTCTTCTGCATCTGGATGTCCAATTTTCCCAGCACCATTTATTGAGGAGGCAGTCTCTTCCTCAATATATGTTCTTGTTGCCTTTGTCATAGATCAGTTGGTTGTAAGAATGTGGGTTAATTCCAGGGTTATTCAACATCCCTTCATGATAAAGACTCTCAGCAAATTAAGTATAGAAGAAAATTTTCTAAACACAATAAAATCCATATACAACAAACCCATTGCTGAAAGCTTTTCCCTTAAAACATGAACAAGACAAGGATGCCCACTCTCACCACTCCTAATTAACCTAGTACTGGAAATACTAGCCAGAGCAATCAGGCAACAGAAAGAAATAAAGGGCATCCAAATTGGAAAGGATGAAGTCAAACTGTCCATTTCCAGATGACATGAACTTATATATAGAAAATCTGAAGACTATGAAAAAATTCTAGAGCTTATTAACAATTTCAATAATATTGCAAGATGCAAAATCAACACCCAAATATCAGTAGTATTTTTGTACTCCAATAACAAACTAGCAGAAAAAGAAATCAAGAAAGCAAGCCCATTTACAATATTCACCAAAAAAAAAAAAAAACAACCTAGGAATCAACTAAACCAAGAAAGTAAAAAATCTCTACAATGAGAACTACAAAACAAAACACTATGGAAAGCAATTAAAGAGGACACAATATGGTGGAAAGACATACCATGCTCTTGGACTGGAAGAATTAACATTGTGACAATGTCCATACTACCCAAAGTAATCTACAGATTCAATGCAATCCCATCAATATACCAATGACATTCTTAACAGAAAGAGAAAAAACAATCCTAACATTCATATGGAAAAGTGAAAGACCCTGAATAGCCAAAGCAATAGTGAAAGAAAAAAAAAAAAAAAGGCATAACACTACCTGACTTCAAATTATATTACAAAACTATTCTAATCA
>NW_007808672.1:0-1014 GCF_000696425.1 Galeopterus variegatus | reverse complement strand
AAATGTGAAAAAAGAAAAATATATAATTTCTGCCTCTCACATGAATCTAATTACAGTGCATTAAAGTAAAAATGTGTGACATAAAAAATGCACTATTAACCTCAGACCCGGAAATTTTTCTTCTATATCTGGACAATAACTAACGATTTTCCAAATTTAGAACACACTTTTGATTAGCTCTAAATTTCAGTATCACAAATATCTGCCCTCATTCTTGTACAGTCACAAAAAGAATTACTTACTCCATGATGGTTTGGATTTGGAGACCCTAACAGAAGGTATTAATCCACATGTGAGTGACTGAACCAGAGAGAGGCACTGAGGCATGTCCATGCCGAGTGACCTGCCATCTACCATGTCAATAGCTTTTGTATTTTTTCTGAAGTGTATAACAAAATCATGGGAGGTGTGGAACCTTCAGGTGTGCAGGTTGTGATGTCTCTCAGGGCTCATCAATTTCCAAGCCTTCATTCACCTTCTTAAAGATTCTTTGTCTGCTCTTTGGTCTACATCCTTTGGTGGGTGACCCTGTGAGAGAGAGAGAGGGAAGGGAGATTCTGGAGTTTCCAAATAAAGGTAGCTCTACATCGGGAAACAGCCAGTGAGGATGGTGTCCCAGAGGGCCCCATAGCATGCTACAGCCTTTATGGGCATGAAGAGTCCTGGTGAAGGCCAGGGGGAGTTGGGGAGGTACCAGAGTGGGGCTGAGTAAGGCCTTGTGAAACCTCTGATGTGGAAATTGCTTTCTCCAATAATGGGTCTGGCTATTGAACTAGAAGTGGTGAGACAAGCATTCCAGTGGGCAGTCGGAACCTGCATTAGGTCAACAGCTGAAAATTCATCTCAGATGTGCAGGTGTGATTGGCTCTTGCCATGGGGTTCCGGAAGGATCTGTAATACAACAGTGAACAGTGGGTGACAAACCATAGAAAATGAAAGCATCTCAAAATGGGAAACTTTAAGTTTTCAAGAAAGAGAACTGCAGATTTCCTGAATATACTATGTGTGTGTTTG
>NW_007808671.1:0-1014 GCF_000696425.1 Galeopterus variegatus | reverse complement strand
ATTTAATACAAATACATTCAAATATCAAAAGAATATACCATAACCAAGTGTTTAATTCCAGGAATTCAAGGAAGACTTACTATTAAGAAAGCAATACAATTCACCTCATTAATAAAAAAAGTGAAAAGTCATAATGACCTCAATACATGTGGAAAAGGTATTTAATAGGATTCTACACCCAGCCCCTCACAAGACAGAAGTGAGTAAATACAGCAGCACTTTCTCAGCCTCACCAGGAACTCTCACAGGTGTCTGCTACTACCACTCTTCTTTAATATTCTGCAAAGGTAACAACCAACAGCTGAAATAGGTGTAAAGTTAGTAACAAGTTAAAATGATCACTATTTGCAAATCATGTATCTAGAAAACCCAAGAAAATTAGCTGATATGCTATTTTTAAATAATTCAGTAAATTCTTTGGGAACCAACTAATATACTAACATCAACAGCATTCACATATACGACCCAAAAAACTAGTAAAGAAATTTAAAAGACCAGACCTCAATTGTTTACAACAGCGATAAGAAAAATAAAATTCCTAGTAATAAACAGAAGTGACAAAATCTGTACGAAGAAAATTCTGAAATGCTACTGTGCAAAAGATGATGGGAATTTTGATTATAATAAAGTGACATTTCAAACTATTGGTGGAAAGACTAATAAATCAATGCATGGTGTTTAGAAAATTGGCCATCTAATTGGGAAAAAAAATGATGAAGCCTTGTCCTAGTCTTCAACCATAAATAAATTCTAGACGGATCAGGTTGAAAAATTAAAAACAAAACTACAAAATCATTAGAAGGAGAACACTAGATAGTGTTCTCATACTGGTGAGAAAAACCTAAGTATGAAACAAAAGCCAGAAGTGATATAATAAGGTTAATGGATTCACGCAACATCAACAATTTCAACCTAGGAAAAAACAAAATAACCAAAGTTAAAATACAAATGACAAGTTGGGAAATATATCTGTAACACATACCACAATGGACCTAACATAAGAACTACTACTGC
>NW_007808670.1:0-1014 GCF_000696425.1 Galeopterus variegatus | reverse complement strand
GCATGTTCAAACATTTCCAATACCAAATGCTGATGTTATAGTCCATTTGAAAAAAGACTTAGGGCTGTCTGGATAGCTCAGTTGGTTAGAGTGTGGTGCTGATAACACCAATCAGCAAAATTAAAAAAAAAAAAATTGAACCAGGGTTTGATCCCTGTACCAGCAAGCTGCAAAAAAATACCCCCTCCTCCAAACAAACAAACAAAAACTCATATTAAAAACCTTAACAAGGTGGCCCTGTCCTGGCATGGGGTTTTAGGAGGCGGGACTCACCCCATGTGCTGGATGTGTATGCCAATCCTATAGGCAATGAAGAAACGAGGATCAGGGTGACTGGGCTCCAGCAAGTAACCACACACGAAGCTTGAGACATTAGGACTGTCTCTGAACATGTGAAATGGAATCAGGGCCAAGGGCCAGGTCAGAGCTGTCCAAGAGGGACCAAAATGGCCTTTTGTATGCTCCACCCTCGTGCCTGCTCCTACTGTACTTGTAGTTGGTCGCATGGCACCTCGCCAACCAGGAATCTGGGGTCATCCTTGATTGATTTCTATGCTCCAACCAATTGATCTCCAACTGGTTCTTGTAAACTTTCCTAAATGCCTTCCACATCTCCTCTGCCGTATTTCAGGATGCCCTCATCTCCTGACCAGGCTATCGGAAAGATCCAACCAGAGCCTATGAGTGCAGCCAGACTGTTCTTTCTGAAGTGCAAATCTGCCTCTGTTTGCCCTTGCTTAATCCCCAAGGCTCTCCATGCGTTCAAGATGGAATCCAAATCTTCGCTGGGTTTACAAAGTCCTTCTTGATCTTCCCCCAGCCTAGTTTCCCAGCCTCATCTCTCCATTCTTTGCCTCATGCCCTTTTCTCCCTCTGCCACTTAAGTCTCCTGGCCAATTCCTGAAAGTGCCAGCTCCTTTTGTAGACCCCCATAACCCCTCTCCATACCCCTCCTCTTCTCTATTAAGGAAATCCTTTTCATCCCTCTGGAGTCAGCTCACTGTCACTCCCCAC
>NW_007808669.1:0-1014 GCF_000696425.1 Galeopterus variegatus | reverse complement strand
AAGTGAGCATTTGGGAAACAGCCAATATTCCTGCCGCACGCTAGAGATGAAAATAAAAAGTTCAGGGCTGTAAAGGCAGACCAGCTAGACCAGCTATACAGCCACAGTGGTCTAAATACTGCATGGGGGGCTGGGAATTAATCGTAGTCTAACAATAGTCCCCTGCATTGCCGAGCGGAGGGCAATGTGATACCCAGCTCTCTTTGCAGCTCACAATAGCCCCAAGTGTGACAGTCCCATTGTGCAACTCTTACTTCTGCTATTAAGAGAGGATGTGGTTGACAGGCTCAGTGAGACCGTGCACAGTCTGCTGTGTTCCTGAAAACGCCCAGTGCGGAGAGCATTGTGGAGCTCAGTACAGCAGCTCTGGGAAGGGATCCCTCCAACGCCTCCAACGCGACCTGGTCATCCTCCGCGAGGAGGAGTCGGGTGGGACCGACCCGGGCACAAACGTGACGCTTGTGGTTGTCGCACTGAGCCCGCAGGGACTGCTTTGAATGTTCTTGCAGAACAGCGAGAGGTCACTGCCCCAGCTGGCGATGCCCTTTGGAGAAACGTGCTGTGGTGGCATCAAGTGAAGCACTCTGCAAGCTGGCGATGAGTGGTGGCCTGTCCCCTAACAAGCCAGTCCTGGAAGTGTATGAAGCCGTAGGGAGGGGCTGTGCGGGGGCTCCCTGTTGTCGCAACACAATCTGGAGGTAATGGGTTGCGTGCACCTAAATACAGCAAAGGGGGGCTAAAGCCCTTGGCCCTCATGTAAAGGCCTCCGAGGTTGGAGCTGGCTCATTCCAGGCAGTTTTCCTCCTTCTTTAAACCCTGAGTTTAGATATTGATGTGAGAGGGGCATAAGGACGGATCAGGCTCCCAGGGCCCTCCCCACCCCCATCCAGGAGCCGTGGGTGCCCGTGAGGCCCAGACGGGCGGAGCACACGCCTCCTCCTGCTCTAAGCCTCCTGAGGATTTTGTGCGGCCACATCCTTCTCACCGGCTGAATTTTGCTAAGATTATCTCCCT
>NW_007808668.1:6133-6608 GCF_000696425.1 Galeopterus variegatus | reverse complement strand
TTCTGAAGTGTTTCCCCTATGTTTTCTTCTAGAAATTTTATAATTTCAGGTCTTATATTTAAGTCTTTAATCCATTTTGAGTTGATTTGAGTATATGGCAAGAGGTAAGGGTCTAGTTTTATTCTTCTACACATGGATATCCAGTTTTCCTGGCACTATTTGCTGAAGAGGCTGTCCTTTCCCCATTGTATGTTCTTGGTGACTTTGTCAAAGTTCTGATGCTGTAAGTAGATGGATTGATTTCTGGGTTCTTTATTCTGTTCCATTGGTCGATGTGTTTGTTTTTATGCCAGGATCATGCAGTTTTGGTTACTATAGTTTTGCAGCATAATTTGAAGTCAGGTAGTATAATACCTCTATCTATATTTATTCTTTGCTCAGGATTGCTATGGCTATTCAAGGTCTTTTGTTGTTTCATATGAAGGTTAGGATTGTTTTTTTCTATTTCTGTAAAGAATGTCACTGGTATTTTGAG
>NW_007808668.1:0-1014 GCF_000696425.1 Galeopterus variegatus | reverse complement strand
TGAGTTCTTACTGATGTATCCAAATCTAATCTATTACTGCATGGGTCATTCTAGACTTCTCTCTTACTTGTCTGTAACCTCCAACCTCAGATTACATTAAGTTTTGATTGTAGATAAATTATTAACTAGTTCCTTAACTTTTTTTTAAAGCTAACATAATAGAATGAAATTATATGTCGGGTCCACCACTGGCTGACCCAAACAGCCCTCGCCTTGCTATCAGTCTCTCCCTTGGTGTCCCTTCTGGTGGCCGTCGGATCTTTCCCTGGTCCCCATTGAGAGGAGGCGAAGAAAGAGAGCTATGAAGAGAGGTGAGCACACCTGCCGGCCCCAACCAGCCTGGTTAAAGGACACTCAGACGCGGTGGGGGTTCTGTCGAGCAGTTCTGTTTATTATCACACAAGCACTTCCTTTTAAAGGCAAATGGGGAAGGGAGGTTTTTACATCCTCCAATCAGCTTAAAGGTTACGAGAGCATGCATCCTGTCTCAATGCCTAGCTATTGCAATCATGCAGTGTTCACGAGCGTGGAAGCGCGTATTTGGCCAATAAGGGCTAAGGCAACGTTCCCGCAGACACTCCCACCCTACTTCCTCCCAACGCCATCTTAGGCTGCCACGTTAATACGCCCTTGTGGGCCCATAATGGTGCCGTTTGTAATGTCACTTAAGGTGGCGTTAGTTTTTAAGGCCCGACAATTATATCATTTACATATAATTCAAAAGCAATTTTATGTTATGTTATTCACTCCTCACAACTACACATTGAGGATGCTATTATTTTAATTTCCCCTGTTTTATGGAAACTTTCCCCAAATTATGCTGCAATGTGTCTTAGATTTAATTCTTCTAAACTCAAATTCTATTCTCTTCTACTTCTCTATGATGCATTTTGGGCCTAGAAATGAATTTATTGCTCGTACTTATTTCTTTATTCTCATTTTAATTACTTACATTTATATGTGTGGCATTCTAACATTATTTAAATCTGATCCTAATCTGTGGCAGGTGATAAA
>NW_007808667.1:0-1014 GCF_000696425.1 Galeopterus variegatus | reverse complement strand
TAGTAAAACATAGCTAATAGAATAATTTTTCATTGGCTCAACCCAAATACATTTTAGATTTTTGTATAAGAAAGTGATATTTAAAACCCAAAGCAAAGATCTTAATTGATTTATTTTTTTTTTTCAGAAGAAAAAGATCTAAATGATACATACAAATGACTAGATTGAATAAAATGTCATAAAGACCATAAAGGTCAACATTATCTTTATAAAATATTAAACATAATAATTAGAATAAGCTCGAAATAGGGAATGCTACAAATGCAAAAAAATTAAAAAGGGGGGAACTTCTAGAAAAGGGAAAAGAGCTAAAATATTCTAGTCAAAATGACTTTATCCTGTAGCATTGCTCCTTATATGTAACTGCATTTTCTCAAAATATCTCTAAGAGTATATTTGTCAGGAAGTCATCTTATTTCTTCTAGGAAGCAAATGACCTATGTCATGTGTTGGAGTTGAATGATCATATATTTTTGTTACATAGTGTGTACCATCCAACAAAATGTTTCTTCTTTATAAAGAAATTTTCATTCGATAAACAAATATTTTGGCTAATATGCACTATGATAAGTATTGTCTTAGAAACGGACATGAGTGAGGGTGATGTGGGTAAAATTAGCATTGACACAACTCAAAAGGCTATCCAAGATGAAATAAGTAATATATTTGTGTGTTATTCTCAGAGGAAAACCAAAACTAGACAAAATTAATAACTAAATTGTTCTTTGCCTAGTAAGGATGATAAGTGAGGCAGGTGCACAAAAAAACTAAAACAATTAAGGCAAAGTTCCAAATGATGCATCCAGAATAAAACTGGTTATCTACATTTCACTATAAATTATACAAATCAGGATGAATCAAACTCAAGGAAAAGAACCTTAACTCTCCTAAATTTACAAGGTTATGGCTGTTAATTGTATAGTTAGAGAGTATCATTCATTTTAACAGCTTCGGTTGCTCTTCTCCCTACTTAGAATATTCAAGAAGTCAGGCAGATAAGGGGAAGTAAGAACT
>NW_007808666.1:0-1014 GCF_000696425.1 Galeopterus variegatus | reverse complement strand
AAAAATACTTGGGAACATTTTCCATCTAATTTTTCCTTCTTAGTAAAAAGAAGTTATAAGTGCTTTCCATGGCCTTCATTTCAAATGGACAAATATTTATCTGTCCCCCACTGTGTGGAAGCCACTGCTCTTGGTGCAGGAAAATCCAGAGCAGTCTTGCCAGCCAGCATGGTCCTGAAACCTGGAGAAGTTAGACTGAGAGAGCCTCCTGTCTGTCTGGTAGGAGGCCATTAGGAGCTAGGTCAGAGTTTATGGAGTGCCTCAACATCCAGGCTCCTGTTCCTCTTCCCAGCAACTGTGTTAAGTGGTGCTTAGTGCTCCTGTTCTGCAGATGTGGAGGTAGGCTCAGGTGTCAAAAAACTTTCCTAAGATTGCACTCCTGGGAAGAGCCAGTGATAGGTCTGGAGTCCAGGTCTGTGGGATCTCTGAATCTAAGTTTTTTTGGTCCATATGCCGCATGCAGTGATCTCGGAGAGACTCTAATGGTGACTCCCCAGGGCAGCTTGCAGAGGTTTAAGGAAGAAGTAAGAGAAGAAGGCTGCTCTTCAGAATGTTTAAAAGTGATGGAAGAGATGCATTGGCTGTATGCAGAGGTGTGTGCGTGCCTGTAAATGTGTATGTGTGTTTGAGTGTGGGTGTGTGTGTGCACACGTGTGAATGTGTGTCGTGTGAAGGAACCAAGGGAAAGAAGTCAAAGTCAAATATATTAAGAGGAGGTGATATATGGAGTCAGGTCTGAGTGGGACAGAACTGATAGTGTGGATGGATGCATTAGGCTTGGTAAGGAGAAAGGGACATGTTTTCCAGAGGGGAGGAGTGAAGTCAAGATAGAAGCATTTGCAAGGAACTACATGACCGTGGGAGGAAGTCGCCTTTGATGACTTGGATCTTCTCAGCTAATTTGGAGGCTCAGTCCTCAGTGGAGGAGGGAAGAGAAAAGGGAGCCCAGGGATATTAGAGAAGGCTCAGGTGGCTGTGGGGGGATTTGCGGGGGATGAGTATGAGAGCTGAGCA
>NW_007808665.1:0-1014 GCF_000696425.1 Galeopterus variegatus | reverse complement strand
ACAGCATATGAAAGTACTTGGATAGTGTTTTCAGTCTTAAAGATCCCATTAGTGATTAGTACATTTCAGTTGATTTTCATTTCTATAAGCTTGCTTCCTTCTGTTTCTTTGCTTATTTCTTTCTTACTATTGCTGCATTTATTTTTTTTTATTTTTTCTTACTTTTACAAAGTTAGAAAAGATTTTTATTTATAGTACAAATGATTATATTTAAATACACTTATTTTCAAATAAAAATTAGTGATTTTTTTTAAATCCTGAGTTTTTTGATTTTAGCACTTTCTGAGAAATAAACATGACTTTGAAGTAGGTCAAACTCCCAGTACCCCTTGAGATAAAGCACACTTTTTTTTAAAGATATCTGATCATCTATTTGTATTACACTTATACAAATGACACCTTGGTTGCAATGGAAATAGTACATAACCACTGCTAATCTTCAAAACCCTAAGTGTTATTATTACATTGTACTTTGATTCTAATATTCACTAGAAGGAATCTATGTTTAGAGTAATATATTTTCTTTATAAATTAGCTGTCTTTGTTTTCTAGCAGACTGCATTAAATTAAATTAATTTACCAGCCCTATCTAGGCAATGGTCACATTTCTTTATGTTTCCTGATAATACTGACATCTTACTTAATGAACTTTTCTATGTGTTAAGCATTAAGGAATTTCCTCTATTAAATCATTTAATCCTCATAAGAAGTGCAGATGGTAGATGATATTGTTGTAATGTTTAGGTGAAAAAACAAAAAATAGGGGCATGGAAGACCCCCCGCTACTCGGACCAATGTCAAGTAGACATTGACAAGTAGATATGCCTAAATATGAACCCAAGTACCAGGTTCTGGCGGTACTTTTTCTTATGAAGAGGCATGCACTTATTTAGGTAGGTATGTTAAGTCCATCATAACTTTGATTATCACTTGTCACATTTCTGTTCTGTTATTTATGTATATTCACATTTTTGGTTCTATCTACCATCTTCACACTGATTGCACTGATCATTT
>NW_007808664.1:0-1014 GCF_000696425.1 Galeopterus variegatus | reverse complement strand
GCGGGAGCGCCGCCGCGCTTCCCAAGCGGCGCACTTATCCAGAGCGCCACCGGGCCGGCCCAAGTCCTTCTAGGTTTTCTAGGTGTTCTTTGGTGGTGTTAGACCTTTACCAGTTAATATCAAACTTTGTCTCTGATCTGTGCGTATTTTGTTTTGTCTTTTAGTTCTGTGTTGGATTATTTGCTGTTCCCACCACTTAAACTCTGCACTGGAACTAATTTGTTGTCCTTTGTTTACTTCTAAAATGGAGGAATTTCCTGTGGGGACCAACCCTTGAGCCCTGTAGTTGAGCTAAGTTAAATTGATGCTTTGTTGCTGTTTCTCTGGGTAAGGCATTTTGTGCAACTCAGGTTTTAGTGGTTGACCTTGTATGTACTTCTGGGTCTTATGAGGTCTGGTACACCCAGGTTGTGTAGAAACTCTGGTCTGGGCCTGAGTCTTTTCAGCAAACTGCTCCTCCTGCAGTTCTATATTCCTGACCAGTCTCCACTGAGTGGGCCTGCACTGACTGGGGTGCAGATCAGCTGTCCATGTTGTGCCCCAGTGTTCCCCTGGTGGGCCTATCTCCCCTACTGCCTGCACTCCAAACACTTCCCATGGGACAGCTGATGTGCCAGTCCCCTGCAGTGACTCACCAGCGTCTGAGTGGCTCCTTTTTTCAGTTGTCTGTGGCTCCTCACTCCTAAGTGGGTCCACAGGAACCCTGTTAGTGGTCTCGCTGGCCTGGGGGCTAAGTCTCTCTTCTCTCCTGCCACCTCCAAGCAACTTCATCTGAAGGGCACAGCTGTGGCTATTGCCAGCTCTTGCTCCATGTGCTCACCAGTTCCAGCCTTGAAGCAACCAGGGTTCAAAACGGTGTGAGTGATCCTTTCTTTCTCTCACTGTGGCTTCTCCTGCCTTCATGCACTCTGTAGGTCTCTCCTCCTCTTCCCTTGAGCTCTAGCATCCCCAGGTTGGCTGTTGTTGCTTTTTAATAGCTGTAAATTGGTTGATTTGTGGGAGAGAGTGATGCTG
>NW_007808663.1:0-1015 GCF_000696425.1 Galeopterus variegatus | reverse complement strand
GGGGGGGGGAAGAAGACACAATAATCACAATTCCTTGAACTTGTTAAGACAAGTGAACAGATAGGATATTGATGGGAAGGGGGAGGGGGGAGAGTGAGGGAGGAAAAGGGACATGAAAATCAACTACATTGTATATTGATAAATTAAAATTTAAAAAAAGAAAAAAGAAAAAAAAAATGAAAGTAGTCAAATCCGTAAAAAAACCAAAAACACCAAAAAAACCCTAGTGTGACCAATTGGGAAAAAAAAAAAAAAACCCAAAACACAAGAGATAGCAAGTGTTGGGGAGGGTATAGAGAAAAGGGAAAGTTGTACACTGTTGGTGGGAATGTAAATTAGTACAGCCATTATAGAAAATAGTATGGAGATTCCACAAAAATTTAAAAATAGAACTGCTATATGGTCCAGCAATTTCCCTTCTGTGTATATTTAAAGAAAATAAAAAATCTCTGTCTCAAAGAGATATCTGCACTTCCATGTTCACTGCAGCAGTATTCACAATAGCCAAGATACAGAAACTAGCTGAAAGCTACGTTCATTGCCTCAGTCCAATTGACACCAACAGTGCTGACTTTATAGTCAGTAAACAGCAAAGTTTCCAGTTCTCCAGAAGCATCTGTCCTTCCTTCCCATGCCTTTCATCCCCTCTCCTCCTCTTCCTTCCTCCCATCCACCCTCTATTTTGTGGCTGTATTTGGTTAGGTAGTGAGAACTTAATTGTTCAATGAACTGTTCAACTATGAGCAAAATTGTTCTGATTATCTATTGCTACTTAACAAATCACACGCGCACACACACACAACCATAGAGAGTTAAAGCAACATCATCATTTATACTGGTCATGAATCTGCAATTTGGAGTAGGATTGGTAGAGAATGCTTATCTGTTCCATATGCACTTGGCCGAGGTGGCTTGATTCAGGACTGGCATCTTAGCTTTCACTAATAAGATGATGCACTCATATGGCCGGAAAGTTGATGGCGGCTGTTGGCTGGGAGCTCAGTTGAAGCTGGGA
>NW_007808662.1:0-1015 GCF_000696425.1 Galeopterus variegatus | reverse complement strand
AAAAAAAAAAAAAGACTAAAATTGACCTACATTACTAAAAGTCATAGAATTGTACATTTAATAATTGCACGTTACCAAAATTCATTGAATTTTGAGACATCAATTATACCTCAATGAAGTTATTAAAAAATGTTTGTAAAAGAAATTCATTTACAAAATGTGAATAGACCAGTTATCATAGAAGATATTGTAAAAATGATTGAAGATCTATCATTTTGAAAAGAATCAGAACTAAAGAGTTTCACAGCTGAGTTTTAAAAAACAGATAATTCTTTTATAATTCAAAATGTCACAACATAATAAACACTTAGAAAGTGCATCAGTTAATTTTATGATTTCAACACAACCTTAAGACCAAAGCCTGATAAGAATGGTACAAAAATAGAAAACTATAGCTTTATCTCATTTAGGAATTTAAATGCAAGAATTAAAATCAAGTGTTAGTAAAGAGAATCCAGCAGTGTATGAAAACAATGCTCTGTGACCAAGTAGGGTTTATTCCAGAAATGCAAAGATGATTCAGGATTACGATGTCTCTCAACATAATTCATGACATCAACAAATTTAAGGGGATAAGTCATAGGACCATATCATTAAATACCAAAAAAACTTTTGGTTTCCCAGAAACATTGCACTCCCCAGGTGTTTGTTTTGACCCATGAACTCATCCCCTGGGTATCAGCCACCTTGTCTGTCAGGTAATGCTCACCTGGGAAGGTCTGAAGGTCTCATCACAGTCTGTCAGAGCTTACAGCTTCAAGAGGTAGGGGGGATTTGTTTTTCCTCACTTTGCAGAGAAAGACTTTCAAAGTGACACTTTGAGTGAACGCTGTTGTGGACAGATATAAAGCCCGTAAATGATGAGACTACAGCTTGAAAATTAAGCTGTCATAAAGAAGAGAGCAAAACCAGAGAGAAGTGCAGGGAAACTGAGCCAGTGTCCACATGCTGGTGACAGAAGGTGCTCAGTTTCTCTGGGTTTGGGTTTCAGGACACACCTCTAGTTTTTCATCCA
>NW_007808661.1:0-1015 GCF_000696425.1 Galeopterus variegatus | reverse complement strand
CTGCTTTTTCCTGCTTTCCAAACTCCCCTAATACACACACACACACACACACACACACACAATGGGAGGGGGAAAGAGAAAACAGATTTTCTCTTCCTGTTTGAGAAGATCTGAGAGTAACAAAACCTGTAATTCTTCAAGTAGGAAGCTAGTTGAAATATTCAAGAACCATAAGGCGTGAAAGAACAGGAGAACGGCTGTATACCGTGTGGAGACAGGAGCAGGAGGAGATAAGAAAGCAGTTCCTCTGGCTTCCAAAAGGAGAAGAGAAAGACAAATTGTCCCTGGGTGGGGAATAAAAGTAGTGAAGGGGAAAGGCCAGGAAGACTGCCAAGAATTTGCAGAAGCATTGAATGAGGGGAAAAAAAAATCACAATCCCATAGTAGCAGGGAGGAGCAGACAGACCACGTCACGGATAGCCAGCCTACGTGGTGGAAGTCTTCAAGAAGCCCTACCAGGAAACACCAGCTGGGCCGAAAGCTGAGGAAGCTCTAAGGAAGTGTGGGGACAGATAGGAGGACATATCTATAGCGTTTTGTTGCCTAACTGTGGCCCAAGTATAAAAAATGTTCTCTTCTTCGTTGGTGTGATCAGGAGTGGAGCCATGTTGGGACCTAAACCGCATGAGCTCTAGAAGATTTCAAAAGCCAATTTTTTTTTTTTCTTAACATGCATTTTTCTGAGGTCCCTCTTCTCCCCTGGTTATTTGATATTTTGAACCTTGCTTATGGGCCAAGATGACATTATTTGCATAAGTGTAAAATTGTTTTCCAGTCAGCCTAGAGCTGCAGACTTGTCATGAGACATGTACTGTCCAGACTCTGAGAAAACAAGGAGGACATCAGTAAAGCTATGCTGATTCCCCCCCTCCAGCACGACCCTAAGATAACACCGAAGATGGGAACAGAAACCAGATGGAGCCTTAGCAAGACCTTGCATCTGGCTCCTTGCACAGAGCCTCCAAAGTTCATGTCCCCCTCCATCATGCTTTTCATTTCCCATGTTCTGTTCCCT
>NW_007808660.1:0-1015 GCF_000696425.1 Galeopterus variegatus | reverse complement strand
AGGACTAAATGAGATGAACATGTAAAGTTCCTAGCATTGTGCCTGGCACACAAGCTCTAACGTGTTCTATTTAACATTACCTTTCCATTCTATTGTTCTGGGACTTCCTTAAGAGCAGATACTCTTCACCTATATATCTCAGCATAATACAGGTTCTGACAAATTGCAGACCACTAATAATTACTATTTTAACTAATACATGAATAAATGAATGTTCTCCGAACTATTCCTGTGTTTATAATGTTACAGTCTGTCTAATGGAATCAAGTGGAAAAACCTTAAGCAACCTACATCCAAAATTATATGTCTGGTATTGTCTTTCCTGAATTAACCAATCTTTAATAGAATTGGTTTACTATTGGCTTATTTTATATAGACAGCCTCAGTGTAAAAGATATCTTTCCTGTAGAGTGAAAAGTACATAAAGCCAGAAAACAAATGTGAGCACACCCTAAACTCACTGTTATTAACTGTGTTAAAGCTGTATCTTTCTCAGTAGACTAAGTAAAAGGGCAGTACATTGATGTAAAATTCTTTGAGGCAACTCAAATACAGATTATGGGAATGACTGGAGAAAACAGAAGAATAAAACATGAGCAGCAAGCAAGAAAGTCTTCAAGTTATTTCTTATTAATTTATGAAGTACAGATAATAGACCACATCCAGTGAGCAGTAGCATGTTAGGTATCTATAGACAATCTTTCTTTTAAAAATGAGCTTATAAATGAGAGGAGCACATTAAAAGTGGGCTATACCACCACCTCCTCTGCCCAGCAAGTGTTCTGTCACCTTGAAGGCTCCATTCCAGAGCAAACCTGAGGCTTTTGCTATATCCTGACTGCAGACATCCACTTCCTACACTACCCAGCATCTACCACACTTACCAAGGTTCGACCCCTTATTGTCTTGACCTCTCTTCTCTGAAGTATAATAAACATCTCAGAACTTTAGAATATGGTCTTTCAAAGTCTCTAAGCTCAGGCTAGACCTAGTAGCCATCTGGAAAAAGCACCAT
>NW_007808659.1:0-1015 GCF_000696425.1 Galeopterus variegatus | reverse complement strand
ACCTTCCCCATGGAAAAAAAAACCCAAACCAGGGCTGGCCTGTTAGCTCACTTGGGAGAGCATGATGTTGATAACACCAAGGTCAAGGGTTTGGATCCCCATAATGGCCAGATGCCCCCAAAAATCCAAACTAGCCTCTGCTTTTCCTGAGTGGTGCTCAGGTTGTAATTATCAGTGACTTTCTCAGAATTAACCAGTTAGGCAGTCTTGGAAAGCCCAGGAGTTCTACTTCCAGATCCCAGAGGGAACAGAGCAGATGTCCAGTGAGTATTCCTAACCTGAAAAGTCTGTCCTTGAACTTTCTCTCAGAATGTGAACCTCCTTTGTCTGTGACTAGATGTTGAACTTAGTAGAATGCCCAGCGCAGAGGCCAGCCTTACAGCAATTTTGATTTCAATGTGGCTTCAGAAGAAACTGACCGAATCCCACCATGTTGGTCCAAAATGTTCTAGTCCCCTGCAAGAATGCTCTTCTCTTGATTTGGACTAGATCCAGTCTGCCACCTAATGCAGTTGTTTTTGTCTTTTGACTACTAGAATCACTGATTTACTTTGCATGACATTTGTTCTTGTTTTAAGATTTTTTCCTTTTGGCTTCCTCCTGATTCTTCTTTCCTTTTAAATATCCCTGAAACAGGATCTCGCTTGGTTCCTTTATTCCATTAGTCTTCTGTCTTGCTAGTGGCATGGTGGAAATAGGACATGGGTTTGGTGTCACGTACAACAGTCTTCAAAATGTGACTGTGCTACTTATCAGTTGTGTGACCTTGGGCAAGTTATTTAACCTCTCTAAGCCACAGATTCCTCCTCTGTGAAATGGGAACAATGATTTGTTATTCTCAGGGAAGTTGATAGTTATTTAAATAATTAGGAAAAGTACGTGGCATGTAGCAGATACTCCACAAATGTTAGCACGCACCCACACCCGTTTTCTTCCAATTTGTTTAATGCAAGGCCCTCACAATGGGCCTTCAGGTGACCTGAATTCCTGGAATACTATTTTTGGAATTCCAGAT
>NW_007808658.1:0-1015 GCF_000696425.1 Galeopterus variegatus | reverse complement strand
ATTTCAAGCTAATAAAATATGGTATTTGAATATAAAGTGTTTAATAAATTGCTGTTTTATTTAAAGGACAGGAAAAAAAATCATTGAAGTTTGGATTGTTCAAGAGATGAGTCCAGGAAGACATATAACTTTGGGGATAAATGGTAAACTGGCTTCCCTAACTACAGGGAGGGAAGGAGTATAGAAAGATGATGAAGGGCATGACAGCATCTTGCCCAAATCCTATTCAAACAAGCAGGATCACTTCCTATAGAATACAGAGAACAAAAATCATCTGGGGGATGAATTTATTTCTGGGCTAATTAGAGAATAATTTGTAAAATGTTGCTTTATATGACAGTGGATTCCCAAATGGGTACAGCTTACAACTGCTGACTCTGAACTTTTGACCCATGTCTACACCTGTGATAGGTTAGCTCTTGCCATATTCAACTGCCCTTTATCCAGTTACCTGTCCTGATTGCCTCTAATCAAATTTTAAGTACGTTTCTGTTTGGTTTTTCCCTGATCATGCCCCATTATGATAGCCCAATAATTATGTAGCCTTCTCTCCCTATGGAAGCTTTAACAACACACAGTAAAGAGAGGGCTGTCCTGAAACTAAGTGCCCAATTCAAAGAAAGTTTTGGCTGTTTGGGGATATGCAAATGGTACTGGTTCACAATAGCAAAACGAAATCTAATTCTTATAGATTCTCTAAACTGTCCTATATAAACTTCTTTAAATTCCATGTCACTTTTTAGTCCCTGAACTAGAGGGTATCCATGCTGATTGTGTGGATTCAGGGAAAATGGTTCTATTGTTTTGGTTCAGGAAGTAGAGGATGCTACTGTGATGTATGATTTTTTAAATGCAGTTTCATCATCATATGGTTTCAGAAAAAAATTCTCTAATTTTTCTCACATATTTATGTGTCATATTAATATCAATGTAGATTTTTATCTTTATATATATTTGTGTGTGTCTGCTTATGTATGTGTACATTTAATCAATTACGTTATCATATATGAGTATA
>NW_007808657.1:0-1015 GCF_000696425.1 Galeopterus variegatus | reverse complement strand
AGAAGACAACCCCAACAAAAAGAAGAGAACCACAACATAAAGAAGAAACTCCCAAAAGAAGACAACCCCAACAAAAAGAATGCCAAGAAAAGGAAGAAAAATCCCCCCAATAAGAAAATCCCAACAACAAGAAGAAAACCCCCATAAAAGAAGAAAAAAGCCAAATAGAACAAAAGCCCAACAAAAAGAAAACTCCAGTTCCAGCCCATGGCACCACTTGGGAGAGTGCAGTGCTGATAACACCAAGGCCACGGGTTCGGATCCTATATAGGGATGGCCGGTTGGCTCACTTGGGAGAGTGTGGTGCTGACAACACCAGGTCAAGGGTTAAGATCCCCTTACCAGTCATCTTTTTAGAAAAAAATTTTTTAAAAAAATAAAACTTCAACAGAAAAAAGAAAACCCCCAATGAAAAGAAGAAAAGCCCTCCCAAAAGAAAAAACTTCAACAGAAAAAAGAAAAACCCCAATGAAAAGAAGAAAAGCCCCCCCAAAAGAAAGAAAGATATACCCCCATGAAAACAAGAACCCCCCCAAAAGCCCCAAAAGAAGAAAAACCCCACCAAACAAAACCCCAACAAAAAGAAAACTAAAAAAGAGTGCTACAAAAAAGGAGAAAACAAAAAAAGAGGACAGGAAAAATACAAAAAACAAAAAAATTCAAAAGAAAAAAAAACAGGAAAAATGAAACAAAGAAAAATAGTAAAAACAAAACAATGAAAAAACAGAGAGAAAAGCAAACAAGAAAAAAGAAAGAGAAAAAAAACCATAAAGAGAAACCAAAAAAAAAAAAAAAAAGACAACAAGTAAAAACAAAAAACAGAAAAGAAAGTATCAGCATGCCCTTACCAGTAGTCCAGCCTCAGGGGTCCATAGGGGAAGACCAGTACAATTGGTCTCTTGGGCAGGCTAGGCCAGGGGGTGCTAGTGTCAGGCCAGGGCAGGGGGCCTTTAGTGCCAGGGCAGGCCAAGGAAACACTTAGGGCAGGCCTGCCAGGTCTGGGGTGACCTTAGTG
>NW_007808656.1:0-1015 GCF_000696425.1 Galeopterus variegatus | reverse complement strand
GTGTGTGCTTTATATGTGTGTATATGTGTGTAGTGTATTTGTGTGCGTGTATACGTGTGTGTGTTGTGTTTGTGTGTGTAGGGGATGTGTGGGTGATATTTACTGGTGTGTGTGGTGTGTATATGTGAGTAAGGGATGTGCCTGTGTGTACGTATTTGTGTGTGCGTGTGGTTCATGTGTGGGGTGTGTGGGTGTGGTTTGTGTGTGTATGTGTGGGGGGACATGTGTGTGTGTTGGGGAGTTAGGCTATTGGCAATGAGTGCTAAACAAAGATTCGACTGCACAAATTGGCCCTAAGCTGATCTCATAAAATAAATAAATAAAAACCATAGGTGCGGGCCGGCCCGGTGGCGCACTGCTACAGTGCTCCGCTTAGGAGCGCAGCAGCGCTCCTGCTGAGGGTTCGGATCCCACATACAGACCGGTTCCGCTCACTGGCTGAGTGAGGTGCGGGCGCAACGCCGAGGGTTGCGATCCCGTTGCCGGACACGAAAAAAGACAAAAAAAAAAAAAAACATAGGCGCGCACAAATTGGCCCTAAGCTGATCTCATTAAAAAAATAAATAAAAACCATAGGCGCAATTTGTGTTAAACACAGTCATATAATTTTCTTTCAATTTTAAGCCTTTGGACTGTGAAAATATAGTCTTTCTATCTAAACCCATTATATGTGGTTAGTGTTATTTTTAATTCCCCTAGTATCTGGCATATTAGTAATAAAACGATTAACTGATAAACAATGGCATTCTTTTCATCAGCCCATACCTCATAAAAGTATGTTTCATTTCCAACCTACCACAGTGGTGAACACAAAAATACAGAACTTAAAACCAGGAACTGAACAACTGCTGATAGACACCTCCCACCCTGACACGTGGGACTCGATCACAGGAGACACATCCTGTCTGAGGACCACACCGTGGGTGATCTTTAGGCCGGGCAGCCCCAACAGATACGGTTCAGAGCATCTAAAGGAGCCACATAATCACTTTTCAGAGGGAGAGTAAATAATGTC
>NW_007808655.1:0-1015 GCF_000696425.1 Galeopterus variegatus | reverse complement strand
TAACAAAAGTGTAACTCGAGAAGCTAGTTTCACATTCATTTCAACAAGTAAAAATACATACGCTAAGAAAAAAAGAGCGGGAAATTTAGAATTAACAGAAGGCTCAGAAACCTCAGAGTTGCCTGGGAGGAGGTCACTTCCCCCCAACCCCGTCCTCCAAATTAGCCTGACGCTTTTTCCTCAATGAAATGCTTATGCAAACACAGCATACCTAGTTCAGGGGCTCAGGACTAAGAAGGTGTGTGCCAAGGACAGTGTGTGCCAGGCCTCCTCATGGTATCCCAGGCCTCTCCCACCCCTCACCTCTCCGCCCCGACCCTTCACCCCAACCACAGACGCCCTAAAGTTCGCCTCCCCACATGTGCGATGTCCCGCCGCACTCACCGTTCCCTGCATCTCCAGCCCCCGCGGCCACCGGGGACGACGTGAGGCGCTGCCGCTGCGCCCCCGCACCCACCCCGGACAGTGTCTCCTGCGCGTCCCGAACGCAGCTTCTCTGGCCCACCCTGGCCTCGCGGGCGCCCCCGACCACACTCACGCTGTCCACGCTTTCACGACACACGCTGCTCTTAAACACGCGCTGTCCCCGACGCACTCACACGCACGTCACAGCTCGTGCTGTCAAAATCGCCCGCTCACCCAGGCCCGCGTGTCACTCGGTCACACGCCCGCCCCGGCCGCCCCGCCGCGCTCACCTCGTCGCTGCACCGTGAAGCTGTCGACAACCCCGTAGTTGTGTCTGCAGAACCTGTTCACCTCGGCCCGCCTCTGCTCCAGGATGTCCTTCTGCCCGTTCCAGTGCTGGGCGCTCGGCCGCCCCAGCTCGGTCACCGCGCGGTACTCCCCCACGTCGCTGTCGAAGCGCACGTACTCCTCACGGTTATAGATGTATCTCTCTAGTAATCGCACCCGCTCCGTGCCGTTGGAGAAATGGCACTCAGGCTTATACTCGTACAAGAAACGTGCTGCAGAGACACGAACGATCCGGTCACACGCGCGGCCTACCGGGAAGAGC
>NW_007808654.1:0-1015 GCF_000696425.1 Galeopterus variegatus | reverse complement strand
TTTTAGGGCCTGTGTGATATATCTCCCTTTTTATTCCTAATATCGGCCATTTTCACCTTCTCTCTTTATTTCTTGATCAATCAAGATAAGAAGTTTTGAGCTCTCCACAAGGTAGACTGTCTTCTATACTGCCTACATGGCAGAAAGCCTACTGAAAAATATGGCTGTCTTGATGATTCCTTGTTTGGACCCAAACACCTTTCTTCATGCAAATGATGGGAATCCGTGAACCCTTCTGGCATTATTTGATTTGTTGGTTTTGCTCTCAGGTGTAGCATTCACTTTGGAGAACTGTACCTGTATTAGTCCATTTCTGTTGCTTATAACAAAACTCTGGGAACTGGGTGATTTATAAAGAAAACAAAATTTATTGATTTCAGTTTCTGAGGCTGGGGAGTCCAAAGTCCAGGGGACACATCTGGTGAGGGTCTTGGTGGTGGTGACAGTGACCCAGGGGTCTCACATTGCAGAAAATGGTGGAGCAGAGAGAGACTAACCTCTCATGTGCTCTTCTTTTAAAGCCCTCAGAACCACCCACCTGACCACCATTATTTATCCATTCACTATGGCATGGTCCTACAATGTAATCACCTCTTCAAGGACCCACCTTTCAATGACCATAATAGGATTTCCCACCCTCAACAGTTACAGTGAGAATTAAGTTTGGGGTGGGCATTCAACCCAAGGCAGTACCTTACCAATTCCATTTGAATTCTGCATTCACAGGGGTCCTTGTGGCATCTTCCTGCATCCCTGTTTATACTGTACTGCATTTGCTAGCTGTTTCTCCCACACTGTGATTCAGTTACAGATGTGTTTCCCAGTGTCATTAAAAATATTGTTTATGTTTCTATTTCTCTAGGTTTTTTGCTCATTTTTGTTTTGGTTTGGTTGTTGCTGTTTTGAGATAATTTCCAAGAATATCTTTAATCCACCTTCTAAAAAAAGACCAGATGGGGCTGGCCCGGTGGCGCACTGGATAGTGCACCGCTTGGGAAGCGCGGCGGCGCTCCCG
>NW_007808653.1:0-1015 GCF_000696425.1 Galeopterus variegatus | reverse complement strand
GAGTCTTTGCAATGGTTTCATTGAGTACATGAGAGGATACAGTCATTATAAATTAATCATTTAAGCACATCATGACACTAAATTCAAAGAGAAAGTTGCAGGAATGACATCCAATTGTCACTGTTTTTAATTTCAATATGTCAAATGCTAAACAGTAAAATGGTATTGCACTAAATCCTTGGGTGTACTATCTAAAGCAGAGAATTTAAAGACCTGACTGCTGTTTCTAGGAGCTAACAGAAAATTTTCCTAAAATAGCACATTTCATTCATACAGGATTGACAACCATCATGTTCATTTTGCCAAAGACATAACGCCAAACATTAACTTCAGCATATTTTATTTTCAAAAGGGGAAAAATCATACTTTCAAATAAGTACATACTGAGTCATTATTCATAGGAAAATATATATTTGCCATTGTAATGGTAGAAATACACTCCAAGAGTAAAAAGATGAAAACGTCTCTTTATTTTTTACCCAAAGTCAGAAGCTTCCAAGAAACCCTTTTCAATTAACCTTACATAACTTGATATAGCTTATCTCTGTTATCAATAAAACTGTGAATCATGGCTACTTTTTTTCAGAAGTCGCCATGAGAGTCTATTGAGCAGTTCTCAACAACTGACCCAAAATGGACATTTTTGTACTCGGGGAAAAAAGCAGAGAGTCAAAGTGGGGAGAAGCAGAGATTTCTTTGTGCTTTTCACAAGAAAATCAAAGCCTCCTCCATTACTGAGACTAAGTTTTGGAGTATTTTAAAGAAAAAATTATAAGGGGCCACGTGCTTTTAGCACAATTCCATCTGCTTTACTGCTTGGAACTTTCTAACACCCTCGGACTCTGAGGACACAAATAATCACATTCTGTCATCTTTTTCTCCTGGAATAAAGTTAGGAGAGGGTGGGAAAATTGGTAGAGAAAATGATAAATTCTATTTTAAAGATGACACTCTGGGAAATACAGGAAATAAAAGTGATCCAACCCCCTATGCAGGAGAAAAGCATGACATTAAT
>NW_007808652.1:0-1015 GCF_000696425.1 Galeopterus variegatus | reverse complement strand
CTTTTTCCTATTCATTGAGAAAAGTCTGTTTTTTATTTTCTGTGTTCTGTGTGGTTAAAAATAAAGCAATATGGAATATCATAAGACATTCTATAGGCAAGTTTGGGTCAAAATAAGATTTTTGCTTTTTTAGTGTCCTTTTTTTCTTCATTGTTCAGCACTACACATTTAATTTGCAGGGAATTTCAAGCAATATAAAGAAAAATAAAAACCATTGGAATGAATCCCCTAGAATACCAATGTGTTTATTAATCTGACTCTTAATTATGACCCTGTGCTTAAACACTACATGCAGATTATTTTAATCATTTGGTCTTGAACTCAGGAGTTTACATGTTTCTATCACCTGTGCTGTTTAGTCCGTCACCACTACCAAGAACCATTTCTATTGAACTAGCTTCCTCTAATCACTTCCGTGATCTTTCTCTCTCTCAACCTGTGTGTGCACACGTGCACAAGCACACACACCACACACACACCCCACGTCTTCTCTAGTTTCCTAATTACACATTTTCTTCTACCCAATCTTTGTAATCTCTTGCTAACTTTAATTACACAATATATGAACATAGAGTCCTGAACAATGGGACAGATAGGTTTTGAATATGCCTTATGGAAAGCAGTGCTATTTCCATATATTCATATTTTAGTGTATATGTGTAGGGACATTATAGGTCTACATATAGTAATTTGTTGTAAAATATCATATTTACCCTCAAACATATGTAAAAGATTGTAATATAAAAAACATAAGATCCTGGCTTGTTTTAGTTATCTATTGTGCAACAAAACAACCCAAAACCTACTGCTTTATGAAGAATGTTTTATTTTTCACGATCCTGTAAGTCAACTAGGTGGTTCTTCTGGTGCTCTCTCCAGGACTACGCATGCAACAGCATTCACCTGGCAGGAGAGCTAGTGACAAGGCTCAGCTGAGATAGCAGGGATGACACGCCCTCTGTCTTGGGGCCTTTTATTCTGGGCTTTGACATGGCGACAGCTCAAGGCAGCGTTT
>NW_007808651.1:0-1015 GCF_000696425.1 Galeopterus variegatus | reverse complement strand
GTTCTGAGAGAGCAAAACTTATTGCTCTTTGCCTATGTGTATCTTATTTCCTTGATAATTCCTGCAGTGTGTGACCAGTCAGAGAGGCAAATGTCAGAGGAGTTTGGAAGTTTAGGAGCTGAGTAATGACAGAAATATAAGCAGATGCTGTGGCAAAGGTGATGGGACTGTATGTGGCCTGGAAAGGAGAAGATAGTACTGCCTCAGGTGGCAGGTCTTATTTTTCTTACAAATTGGAAAAAATCCAACTGGAATGCACATGAATTCTTATATACATGAACCAAATGTTAAAAGCATTTCAAAAAACTGGTGCTCTCCTCTTCTGGAAAGGAGAGCCAATGAGCCAAAGCAAACCTTGAAAGTGAGTGAAAGTTAAATGAGTAAATGACAGTTGACTTTCAATCTTAACAAAGATTTAGGGATTATAACTCAAGTGCAACATTCATTTCTGCTGCAAACTTCCCAGGTGTGCAAAACAAGTTATGTTCCCCTTTTTGGTATTGTCACGATGAACATCTCCACTACAGTTTCTTGCAATCTTCTGTCAAAAGACTTTAGTATCAGGGTATGGGATGCAGTTCTTTGTTTCTACATGTCGCCTGCAATAGCCAGCAGGTGAATGCCATGAATATGTGTGCAGGGTGGGTAGAAAGGAAAGAATTGGGAGTTCTGGTTATATTGGTCAGCTGGGAAAATCTGAACATTAAAAAGAGCAATTGAAATAATTTCTCCCACCATCCCAGTTTAGAGCTAAAATGTGCCTGTTACTGTGATGTGACATTTAGTAAGTTTAACAGGAAAACTTGACTTTGCTTTCAAGACAGGATTATTTACAACAAATTTTTGGCGAGATCTTGAAACAGAATTGTATGACACTGAGAAGCAGGTTCTCTCTCATCATAAGTGGAGAGAGCTCCGCTCTTCCTTCCCTGTTTTGAATGAGTCCCCAAGGGTTTGTTCAGCACTGAGTTTTCTGAGGGGTGGCAAACTCAGCAACCTCAATCCTTTGTGTCTC
>NW_007808650.1:0-1015 GCF_000696425.1 Galeopterus variegatus | reverse complement strand
CAGTATGGAGGTTTCTCAAACAACTACAGATAGATCTTCCATTTGATCCAGCAATCCCACTGCTGGCTATATACCCAAAGGAATGGAAATCATCATGCCGAAGGGATTCCTACACTTCTATGTTCGTCACTGCTCTGTTCACAATAGCCAAGACATGAAACCGACCTAAATGTCCAGTGATGGATGATTGAATAAGGAAAACGTAGTACATATACACCATGGAATACTACTCTGCCATAGAAAAGAATGAAATTCTCCCATTTGCAGCAACATGGATGAGCTTGGAGAAACTGACGTTGAATAAAATAAGCAAAGCACAGAGGGATAAATACTGCATGTGCACACTCATAAGTGGGAGCTAAGAGAAAAAGAAGGAAGGAAGGAAAGACCATGGTGGTGCATTGGAGTTGCAGAGGGAGAGGACATACCTATGGATACAAAGTGAAATGGGGAAACGGGGATGGGGAGGGAAGTCAGGGATAATTGAGGAGATAATTGGGTGGGGGACATGGGGTATAATCACAATTTGTGGTAATGGACATGCTGCCAGTATGGATCTGGCTATCATATCTTAAGCAGAAGTGGTGACAATTTGCTGTGTACTCCATGAATATTCATAACCAATAAAAACAAAACAAAACATTTAATAAATAAAGAAAGAATAAATGATTTCATTACATTTAAAAAAAAAATCACCTCTCAAAAAAGAGAGAGAAATAGAGAGTAGAATGTTGGTTACCATAGGCAAGGACAATAGGGGACAGAGAGGCCAGGGAAAGGTTGGTAGACTGCTACAAAATTACAAACTTATAGAAACTATAAGTTCTGGTGCCTTAGGGTGACAATAGCTAATAATATTGCATTGTATATTTCAAGATAGCCAGAAAAGAGAATCTTGGATATTATAACGACAAAGAAATGATAAATACTCTGGTGATAGATATGCTAACTGTTCTAATTAGATCATTATATAATATATGCATGTATTAAAACAATAAACGGTACCCCATAAGCA
>NW_007808649.1:0-1015 GCF_000696425.1 Galeopterus variegatus | reverse complement strand
CTCCACTGGTGCCTCTCCTTGTGTCAATGCAGTTGAGAGTCTGGCATGCCATCTGCATGGTAGCTGTGACTGCTGCTATAAAGACTAGCTGCTTTTGCAGCAGCATGGCAATGGCAGTGGCTATAATGGGCTACTTGTGTGAAAATCGTATTTTTGATGGGCTCTTTTCTGGGTTGCAGCTGGGCTCAGCTTCCTCCAACTCCGTGCCTCAGGACCCCAGCAGGGCCCCAGGGTGGTAGTGGCAGCTTGCCTAGTTGTGGCTGGGTTTGGCTTCCCCTGGCTCCATGCCTGATTTTAAGATGTTGTAGAGCAGTTGGCAGGGAGCAGGAGAGGGAAAGGGGGAGGTAAATAGAGTGGGAAGAGGAGGAAGGAGGGGGAACATGATCGAGGCTCATAGCACCCCTGTCATTCTGGTAGGAGACATCAGGGGTTTCCAGTGGCAGCTTGGTCATTGCTGGGCTGGATGCAGATGTCAGGGAGGTGGCTAAAGCCCTCAGTCCGCGACTGCCGCAAATTGGGAGCCTGGGGCACTTCCTGCAGTGGCTTGCTGGTCATCACTGGGCTGGTTGTGGAGGACAGGGGGTGTGGCCGAAGCCTCCTGCCCCCACCACTCCAGCTCAGGGTCCTGAGGCGCTTCCTGCAGTGGCTCAGTGGTTGTCACTAGGCTGGTTGTGGATGTGGGTGGTGAGGGGTGGCTGAGGCCCTCGGCCCCCACCGCCCGAGCTCAGGAGTCCAGGGTGCTTCCCATGGTGCTTTGGTGGTCATCACTGGGCTGGTTGCTGATGTTGGGGAGGGGGACATGGTGAAGACCTTGGCCCTCCCCACTCCTTGGCTTAGGAGCCCAGAAGGCTTCCAGTCCTTCTAGGTTTTATAGGTGTTCTTTGGTGGTGTTAGATCTTTACTAGTTCACATCGGAACTTTGTCTCTGATTTGTGGGTATTCTGTTTTTTCTTTCCGTTCTGTATTTGATTATTTGCTATTCCCACCACTTAATCTCTGCACTGGAACTCATTTG
>NW_007808648.1:0-1015 GCF_000696425.1 Galeopterus variegatus | reverse complement strand
AATCACAAAAACATTTACCTGACATCCTTCTTTCTAAAGACTCATCATTACTCAACTAAATGAGTGATGGTCTTTGAATAATTCCTTGGGTTTCCAAGGGCTGGGTCCTGTACCTGGCACCCCTTGAATTCCTCCTCAAAGGATTCCATTTTGCTCCACTTTGATTCAGTGTCTTTGGATGAGACGAACTCTTTCTTTCTAGTATTTAGTTTCTGTCTCTGTACTCGAATTGGAAGACTTGTGGTCCATGTGCCACATGCTGGCATTTTTACAGTCTCTGAGGGGCTTCTGGGGCCCATGTGCTGCCTCCTTTTTTGGGGAAAGTAAAGTTCATGGAAGACCCTGAAAGCCCCTTATCCCGCTACCAATTGATCAGTGCTGCTGAAGTAAGGGATCTGCGCCTGGCTCTCCCCAGTCTGCCCGGGGACCATCTGCATCTTGTGAGCCTTGGTGCTGCCATTGCCCATGGGATGAACATGAACATCAGAGGCACTGGTGGGGCCTCCAGTAAAGGCTGGAGCAGGACATGAACAGCTTGCCTACATGTCTGCTCATTCCATTATCTCAGGAAGCCAAATGCTGTACCTAAGTGCCTTAGCAGGAAGACCTTCCTGATCAGTAGGTTTGTAAGGCCCTCTTCATTACCCAAGGCCCAGCCAGCAGGCAGGATCCCCATTTCCACCCCCTCCCCTAACAACTGGACAAGGTGGGGACCGGGCTGTTTCTCCACTAGGGAGGAGGCATCGTCGGAGAACCTGGGGTTGAAACTCAGCTCTCCCACTTAGGTGCTCTGTGACTTGAGTCAGCAAAATGCCTTTTAGACTCAGTGTCTTCATCTGTAAAATGCAGATGAGAATCCCTGTCCCACCTACCTGTAGAGTTGTTAGAATTGTACAGTAGATGTATTATTCTGTTTTTGTTGCTGTAACAGAATACCTGGAACTGGATGATTTATAAAGAAAAATGACATTTATTGCTTACAGTTTCTGAGGCTAGGAAGTCCAAAGTCCATCTG
>NW_007808647.1:0-1015 GCF_000696425.1 Galeopterus variegatus | reverse complement strand
CCCGTAAGTTAAATGAATGTCACCTCAGGATGAATTTCTCTTTTAAAACTTTATACTTTAGTATTAATAGTTCAAAAATGTACATTTTAGTGACAAAAAGACATTTTTATATTTGGGGAAAATATCATAGTCTAGATTTTAAAATATGTGCCTCAGACTTGTGCTGAGTACTTCAAGGTGAAGCATTTAGATAAATTCTGAGAAGAGCAATCAATTTAAGAGTTAATGGATTATTTGTGTATGTTAATAATTTCTAATGCTGGTTGATATTAAAATTATTCAATTATTAATGCAAACTCCTGTTATGTTAAGATTAAGAAAAAGGTGTGGAACAAATATTGACTCATACAATTTGGACAATAAAATAAGAGCAACATGTAGTTATACAATATAAAAAACAAGAGCGTTATTTTGGTTTCAGGATCCTCTTTTCATTGCCTCTTCTACTCTAGTTGTAGATTAGTGGGTAAAATATGTAATTCAACAACTTAATATTAAAAAAAATAGCTGGTTGGAGGGTGTGTTTGTTTATTAATAATGCGAGCATATATGTTCATGCATGTGTGTTTGCCTGTGTGTAATGCCTTTATGTCTATAGATTTTACTTCTGCTCAAGTAGGTCAAGCGTAGTGTCATTTTCCTCTACAGGGTTATTCTCTTGATATTCACATCTGTCCTTCAACATGCCAAATGGAAAATTTGAAAAAGTTGACAAAAATATATATTTCTATCAAAACTTTGACAAAAATATATATTTCAATCAAAACCATTTCTAAGTAATAGTTACTGAGCACCTACAGTGTCCTATTAATTTTATGTGTTAGTAAAATATGCTCTTCGCTTGTAGCAATGGAACCACGAAAGGAAAGGGAGAGAGTTGCGTGCTCAAGATACTGAATAAGCCAAGAAGAGGGATTGAGACAGAACACAGACTGCTTTGTAAAGGAAGCATAGAAGAGCAAGCTCATTTTCTGGGTTTTCTAAATGATTGTGGAAAAAATGTCTTATGTTTTAG
>NW_007808646.1:0-1015 GCF_000696425.1 Galeopterus variegatus | reverse complement strand
CCAGGGAAGGAGAAAGACCTCTTGGAACTTTTTGTGCAGCCCTGACAGTGTGAAATGAAACCCCACCCTGTGACTGACATGGTACAAGTGCTGGGGGCACGATGGCCACAGGGCCATGGAGCAACCTCTCCCAGAGACAGGGACAACAACGGGTCCTCCCTGGAATCCAGGGGAAAACCCCAGAGCAGGCAGTAGGGAAAGCCACCATCTAACAATGGTAGATAACAAGGCCTAGGGGTCTGAATCTGACCAAGACAACATGCTGAAAGTTGAGTGAGAAGAAAAGCATTCTTACTTTAAACCAGGTAATAACCATGCAAAAACAGGACTATATTCTGAGGTCTAAGTCTGCAGTTCTCGAGATGTGATCTGCAGGTCCTGGGTGTCTCCAAGACTCTTTCTGTCAAAACTGTTTCAAAGTAATACCTTATTTATAATCCACACGACTTTTTTTGCCTGTGTCAACATTTACAACGGCAATGGTGGCTACAACTGGCTCCTTAGTGACCTAGTGGTCGTTGTGTCCTTCACCACTACACACCCAGTTACACTTATGATTGTCCTTGATGAGGTGGTAAAAGTCATTAGTCTGTAAATTGCAACCCTTTCTAATATTCCATGTGACAAAATGGGAAATACACATTAAAACACTTCTGCTGCACACTGAGGGATGATGGTTGTTGCAAAGAAAAGCCTCCTCGTGACTGTTTGAGTAGCAAGCTGACTTGGGTATTTGGCAGACAGTTACTCAAAAATGAACAGTTAGGCTGACACTTCAAGAAAAACAACTGACAGTGTCTGTCGCAATGATAAACTTCAAGCTTTTAATCATAACTTAGAATTTTGGAAAACTTCTATTTGCCACCTTGAGCTTGAACACTTCCAAATATTTAAAGACTTCCCTGATGAGATCATGGTGATGTTAACAAATGTGATTTTAAAAATATATTTTATGGGCTGGCCCGGTGGCGCACTGGAGAGTGCGCCGCTTGGGAGTGTGGAGGCGCTCCCGCCG
>NW_007808645.1:0-1015 GCF_000696425.1 Galeopterus variegatus | reverse complement strand
CAGATACCACCTTGACTGCAACTGCACAAGAGACCCTGAGCCAGAACCACCCAGCCAAGCCCTCCCCAATTCCTGACCCTCAGAAACTGTGAGAGACAATAAATGTTTATTGCTCTCAGACCACCAAGTTTTGGGATAATTTGTTATACGGCAGTAGCTGACATATGCGCCTCCCAGCAGCCATCTCTATAAGCAGAGATGGGGGCCCCAGCTCATGGCAGGTGAGGAGAAGGGCCCAGGGGTTGGGGCTCCAGGAGCTCCAGGAGGTCCTCCTCCTGTCTTTCCCTCTCCTGTTGTGTATAGTTCCCGGGTAATTTTTTCTTCTAGGACATTTGTGAAAGAGTCATAGGAACTCTAAAGCTCCAAGTCAGGGCTGGAATCTCAGTATCTAAGAGACGTGCGTCAGAGCTGACTTAGTGCTACTCCCAACCTCAGCCAACTGTGTGGGTCTCTGAGCTGAGTCCCGGCCCCAGATCAAGGGGGTGGATGACACACGTCAGAGGGAAACAGCTGGGGGCAGAGGCAGAGAACAGTCACAATTGGCCGTGACTCTGCTGGCCCGTAGCAGGCATGCCCAGGACACTCCTGGTTGAAGTCTTCATTCTCAGCACCCGATGTCACAGAAGTCTATGTTTTTGAATTCAGCCTTTTTGGGGGGTCAATATTCATATGGGAAAAATTTCTAATTACATCCCCCAAATGCCATACAGCATTTAAAACTAGCTGAGGTACAGGAAGGTCTTGAGTTACATTCCAGACACAGCTGGGAGGACATCAGGCCCAGCGGTGCACAGACGGAAATGCGGCTGAGGGCAGCCAGGTGCCCGGGCGTGGCTGGTGCTGTGGCTCGGGGCCCCCACAGCCCCTTCCTGCTTAGTCTTGCCTTTGCCCGTGTGGTGAGCGCCTCGCCCACAGCTGGCGCTCCCATTGAGGAGGCGGGTGGAGAAAGAGGCGCCGCAGCTCTGGGAGCCCGGACGCCGTCTTTGTCCTTTGCACGTCGGCCCAGGGCCACTCC
>NW_007808644.1:0-1015 GCF_000696425.1 Galeopterus variegatus | reverse complement strand
AAAAAGGACATGGTAAAGCTGAACATCTTTTCAAATCAGATAATAAGGAAACTAACAAAGGCCACAAGGATCATATCAAAATGGCTATGTCAACTGGAAGAGGCCCCCACTTACTTATTCTGGGATAATCTTAACATCAATAAAGATAACTGCAATGGATTATAACACATTGAATATATTTAAGTTGCTCAATTAGTAATGCTACTAAAGCAACATAAAAAGTAATTGGTTACCAGTGAACAAACATTATTTTGAAATTTGGCAAATAAAGAAAAGAATCAAGCATTTGTATTCCCCATTATATATAAATCATAGTACTGGTAAACAAGTAGTAAATGTAGGAAACAACTTTCTACCGAATTATTACAAATAATAAGTGAAAGAGAAATGGCAGCATTAGGATACAAATATATTTTTACTCCAATCATGTAATTGAACTTAACATTAATCATTGAAGGCTGCTAGCTTCACAAAAAAGAAAAATCAGACATGATGTGCCTCCTGATGGAGGAACATGACTCCTTTGATTAAATAGTTCTGCTAGAACCTGAAGGGAAGGGAAGGAGTCAAGAGTGAGGGATGGGAAGGCAGAAGGGAGAGAGAGAAAAGGTAGGGGAGGAAAGGGAAGGGAAGAGAGAGAAAGGGAAGGGAGGGGAAAAAAGGAAGAGAAGGGGGAACAAGCAGAGACTTAATCAAGCTTCTACATGAAAATGCCAATTTCCAGAAATATAGTAAATATAACAACATGGTCAATAGCATGAAGAAGCAATAAAAAAATAAAATCTGCCTTGTGGAAATCACTGCAGGTAAGTGATTAGTTTCTTTTTGCAAAAAGCGAATTGCAAAGGAAAAAAATAAAAGATGGAAATTGAACTTTAAATTAAAACACTTAAAAGAGATATCAACCAATCACAATGTTGAAATATTTGTGAAACTTGTTAAAAATATATTTGCGAAACAATTAGAAATGCTACACCTGAGTAAATACTATATTAATAAATGAATGTTGATTTTT
>NW_007808643.1:0-1015 GCF_000696425.1 Galeopterus variegatus | reverse complement strand
TCGTATGGCAGTTCTGTCTGTAGTTGTTTGAGGAATCTCTCTACTATTTTCCATTATGGCTTCACTAATTTACAGCCCCACCTACAGTGTAGGAGAGTTCCCCTTACTCCACATCCTCACCAGCATCTGTTATTCTCTGTCTTTTTGATAACGGGCAGTCTACCTGGGATAAGATGGTATTGATTTGCATTTCCCTGATGTTAGTGATGCTTAGTGATGTTGAACATTTTTTCATATGTTTGTTGGCCATTTGTGTATTTTCCTTTGAGAAATGCCTCCATCTCTTTTGCTCATTTTTTAATTGGGTTACTTGTTTTTTTGCTGTTAAGTTATTTGAGTTCCTTGTATATTCTGAATATTAATCCTTTGTTGAATGCATAGTTTGCAAATATTTTATCCCATTCTTTAGGTTGTCTTTTCACCCTGTTGGTTGTTTCTTTTGCTGTGAAGCTTTTTAATTTGATATGATCCCATTTGTTTATTTTTTCTTTTGTTGCCTGTGTTTTAGGGTTCTTATTCATAATGTCTTTGCCCAGTCCTATATCCTGAAGTGTTTCCCTTATGTTTTCTTTTGAGATTTTTAATGTCTGGAAAAGAATTTAATTGAAGTTTTTAATCCATTTTGATTTGATTTGGGTATATATCAAGATGTACAGGTCTCATTTTGTTCTTGCACATAGGAATGTACAGTTTTCACAGCACAATTTATTGAAAGGCTGTATTTTCCTCAATGTATGTTCTTATTATCTTTGTTGTTGAAAATCGGTTGGCTGTACAAATTTGGGTTGATTTCTGAGTTCTCTATTCTATTCCATTGATCTGATCTGAGTGTCTGTTTTTATGCCAGTACCATGCTGTTTTGCTTACTATAGCTTTTAGCATAATTTAAAGTCAGGTAGTGTTATACCTCTGGGTTTTTTTATTTATTTATTTATTTATTTATTTATTTATTTATTGCTCAGGATTGCATTGGCTATTTGGGGTCTTTTGTTGTTCCATATGAATATTAGGATTG
>NW_007808642.1:0-1015 GCF_000696425.1 Galeopterus variegatus | reverse complement strand
CCTTAGTGGAAGGATATTTAATAAAGTATACTAACAAATACACTATTAGGTTTCTTCAACTGAAGGATCTAGGAAAAAAAAATTTTGTGTTAGAATCAAAGTACAATTTTGAGAACATATAATCGTGCCTTGCACTTGAGTTATTCTCTCCACACTCTGCCCTAGTATACTTACGTGGGCATAATGAAAATCCCATAGCAGTGCGGTTTCAGACTCTGACACCCTAAAGTCTGCATTACTGTTGATGAATATGTACCATAATGTACTATATTATAATTTTTTCTAAGTACCTTTTCCTTGTTTGTGGAATGGAACTTAATTTACATAAAATGAAAACATATAGTAAGGTTATGGAAAATATTATAAAATAAAAGAAAATGTATCAGGGGAAAAGTGAGATCTGTTTTTTGTCCTTAGGTGCTCAGTGAAATCATTTGAAATGATTGAAGTTCAAGAGTTTTTTCTTAAGAATGAACATACATAATGGGGTTTTTGTTTTGTCCATTAATTACCAACTTCATATATTCACACCCATTACATTATTAGTAATTTGTACTTGTGACCACCCCACTGGAACTGGATTGATCACCCAAAGTTTGGTTCCTTTGTCAGTAAGTATAGGTGTCATATACCAAAGTATTATGTGTTTCTTACAGGACTTTCTGCTGAAAGCAAGGTAGACTTTCTACACTGGTCCACAAATAGCTTGAGAGAGCAGGGAAAGATGACTGGCTTGTGTTATGGTAGTGACTATATAGGGCTCAATTGTGGGTACACAGATGTACTTTGAATAAGCTGGTGCCAAAGAAGGGACCACTTTGGGCTTTATTGTCAGCTTATCAAGGTGGGCAGAAGAGGAAGAGGTACTGGTGAGGCTTAAAAAGTGTCAGTACTCAGACATTGTTTTGTGTTGCTATAAGAGAAATACCTGAGACTGGGTAATTTATAAAGAAGAGAGGTTTATTTGGCTTATGATTCAGGGACAGCTGCATCTGGCATGGGCCTCAGGCTGCTT
>NW_007808641.1:0-1015 GCF_000696425.1 Galeopterus variegatus | reverse complement strand
AAAACTTGTACATGAACGTTCATAGCAACATCATTCATTATTCCACAAAAAGTGGAAACCACCCAATGTCCATCAACTGATAAACAAAATGTGGCATATCCGGGCCAGCCCCATGGCGCACTCAGGAGAGTGCGGTGCTGGGAGCGCAGCGACGCTCCCGCCGCGGGTTCCGATCCTATATAGAACTGGCCGGTGCGCTCACTGGCTGAGCGCGGTGCAGGCGACACCACACCAAGGGTTGTGATCCCCTTACCGGTCGTGAAAAAGCCAAAAAAAAAAAAAAAAAAATGTGGCATATCCAAACAATGGAATATTATTCGGCCATACAAAGGAACGAAGTCCTGACATACACTATAATGTGGATGAAGCTTGCAAACTATGCTAAATGAAAGAAGCCAGACACAAAATGGCACATACTGGGATTCTACTTATATGAAATATCTTTAAAAAGGCATATCCACAGAGATAGAAGGTAGATCAGTGGCTGCTACAGGTCAGGGGGAGAGGGAATGGGGCATGACTCCCAATGGGCATGGGGCTTCTTTTTGGGATGATGAAAATGTCCTGAAATTAGACAGTGGTAATGGTACACTTTAAAATGGTGAATTTTAGGGTATGAGAATTTTACCTTCATTTTTAAAAAACTGACTGAAGAAGCTATGTATTGACCAGACGTACCTCTAAAATATAAGTGGCTGGCCGGTTAGCTTAGTTGGTTAGGGCACAGTGTTATAACACCAAGGTCAAGGGTTTGGAACACTATACCCACCAGCTGCCAAAAAAATAATTAAATATGATAAGTAAAAAAAACCCACCAAGAAACAGAATAGTGTACATAGCATGCATTTGAACAGGGGGGCGGGGGGACAGACATACCCTTAAGAAATAAAAGCAAAGAGATATTTATACACCCATGTTTTTTTTTTTTTCCTTTTTGTCTTTTTTTCGTGACCGGCACCGGATCACAACCCTCAGTGTCGCGCCCGTACCAGACCAGGACCAGCAACGGGATCGC
>NW_007808640.1:0-1015 GCF_000696425.1 Galeopterus variegatus | reverse complement strand
ACGGAAAGCAAATGCACAGAGGTTAAGTGATCTGCCCCAGATCGTCCAGCTGGCCAGAGGCAAAGCCAGGTGAACCTAAGTCCCCCGACTCCCAGCCCTGTAGAAAGCAACTAGCCAGAGCATCAGAGACCTAGCTCATTGTCCCCTTTGAACAGGTGGGATGGAGGCCCAGAGAGAAGAGACTTATCTAAGTGGGTACAGCAAGTCAAGGCTGAGGAAGGACCAGCACTTAGGGCTCCCTTCCCGTCTGGTGCTGGCCCTGTGGGGCCAGTTGCTGCCCAGAATCCTGGGGACAGGGGAGCTGTTAGGGCCTGTGTGGCCTCAGGCAAGGCTTTGCCCTCTCTGGACATGCTTTGAAAGGAGAAGGACACGAGGATGCAAGAAGAGCCTACTCCAAGGCAGCCTCCTTCTCCAAGCCTCTTGTTGGAGCATTTTGGTTCTGGCCTTAGATTCATGAAGCCCCCCTCCCCTTTCTTATTTTTTCTTAACAATCTCAAACATACAGGAAAGTTGCAAGTACAGTAGGAGCAACTATTTTTTCCCTGTCCATTTGAGAATAAGTTGCTGCCATAGTGCTTCATCTCCCTGAACACTAGTGCCTATTTCCTACCAACGAGGATGTTTCTGACACCAAAACAATGCAGTGTGGAAATCACAATGCTGAGTCGACACATCACTATGCCAGTCAGTCCCCCTGTTGTCCCAGGAATGTCCTTGCGTGAGCTTCAGTCTGGAACTGTTCCTCATCACTTCTGAATTTTCATGTTCTTTAAAAAAAAAAAAAAATAATTTTTATTTTTGTCCACGAAAAAGTCTTAATACATTAAAAAAGACTAAGATCATAGAAAATTTGTTCTATGATCACAATAGCACAAAGAAATTTAGAAAATTCGCAAATGTGTAGAACTTAAACAACATTCTCCTAAATAAACAATGGCTAAAAAGAAGAATCACAGGGAAATGAGTATACTTTGAGATAAAAAATCAAAGCACAACCTATCAAAATTTATAGGAT
>NW_007808639.1:0-1015 GCF_000696425.1 Galeopterus variegatus | reverse complement strand
CAAAAGGAGAGAACAGAATTGAGGTTACCAGAGGTGGAAAGGGGGAGTGGAAGGTGGTAAGGGAGGAGTTGGTAATGGCCATGAAAATCAATTACTTTGTATAATGTGGAATGTACTGATTATCCTGATTTGTATATCACATATTGTAGACAGGTATTGATATTCAATGCTGTACCCCACAGGTATGTATAATCAACTATGTTTCAAATTTAAATAAAAGAAACAACAATAAAATCATATAAAAATTGTGCAATAACAATTAGGTAGTCATATGCTGGACAAAAATGTACCTTGATCCTTACTATAAGTTGTATACAAAAATTGACTCAAAATGGATCATGTAATAAAAATAAAAACCTAAAACTATGGAACTTCTAGAAGAAAATCTTAGTGTCCCTAGGGTTGACAAAATTTTCTTATGGGTAACACAGAAAGCACAAAGTATAAACAAAAAAAGACAATAAGTTATATTTCATGAAAGTTAAAATGTTTTGCTGTGTGGGTGGCCTTGTGAAAAAGCTGAAAAGATAAGCTATGGACTGGGAGAAAATCTTTTCAAAACACATATTCTGCAAAGCACTTATACCTAGACTATATTAAGAACTCTTACAACTCAGCACAATTCAGTTAAAAACAGGGCAAAATGTTTTAAAACAAGTAGAGTTCATTGATAATTCTAGAGGAAAAAATAACCTGTACAAACCAAGAAATATTTGTACCATCAGAAGTTCATAAAATGATATGGCTGAGATCTGCATCTATCTGAAAGGCCTTCTGAATAGTGGGTGGTTCTGCAGAATATATTTTTTATCTACACGTCTCTCTCTCTGCTCACCTGAAAGGCAGGGACTGTGCCTTGCTCATCTTTGAGTCTCTAACACTTAGTATTGGTACTCAAAGTAGAATGTGAAAAATTGCAGATGCATATTTTTATTCCAGTGCAACAAAACAATATGAAGAGGCGTAACTTAAAAGGCAATAGAGGAGACAGAAAGAAAATTTCAAAAATACCATT
>NW_007808638.1:0-1015 GCF_000696425.1 Galeopterus variegatus | reverse complement strand
CAGTGACCTCTGATATCTCTTATTTAGCAGACTATAAGTAGAGTTATGGGATAGGGCACCTTCTGAGAGCATGGCCAATCTGTGGTTAGAGCTGCTGTTCTCTGATATATCCCCTGATGTTTCTGGTCAGGAAGAGGAGCCTGGACTTGTTACTGGGGCTGCTCATTGTAGTGGAATAATACAGGGTTTTGGTAGGCAAGAAATCATAATCTCAACTACTCCACCCAACTGATGGAGCTTCTTATGCATCAGGGCACGTGTAAAAGCTTTCCATCAGAGTGAGAAGCTAAGGTGCAGAGAGATTTGGCAACTTCACCAAAGCCGTATGACTGGCTTGTCCAAAAACCTGCTGAGGAGCTCAGGAATCCCAAGCCTGAGTCTCTTTACTCCTCCTGGGTGTCAGTTCACTTACCGACTTCTTCATAGCGCTCACGGCAGACGTGAAAGGAAGAGCCGTGTCCAGCAAATGGTAGGTAAACATGAAGAAGTTACAAAAAGAAGGCAGTATTAGAAATTACAATTAATAATCCACATCTATTCAGCATAGGGTCTAACAACATCACATTTAGAATTGCATATAAGTAGGAAGGTCTCTAACTGATAAAGTAGGTAAAATCATCTCAGTTTTTCAGATGAGAAAATAGATTACATGAATAATTTGCACATAGAGTGAATAGATATTAAAGTCATGATTTGAGTGCAGATCCCTGATGGACAGGAGTCTCAAGGGCCACAGTTCTAGATAGCTCCTCCTCTTTCCAGCAAACCCGAGATGAGAAGGCTGAGCTGCAGGGTTGGGAGGGAGCCCCTGGCCCCCTTCTCCAGGCTGCCAGCCTCTTCGGTTCCCTCTGTTGCTCACACTCCTCCCCATCAGTCCCTGGGAGTCTGACCACATCTCCCATTTCCCATCCTCTCTGCTGCTCAGCCCTCTCTCTCCTGTGGTCTCACAAGAGACTTTCTCCTCTCCTCAAACCCCTTCTCTCTCTCTCTCTCTCTCTCTCTCTCTCTCTCTCTC
>NW_007808637.1:0-1015 GCF_000696425.1 Galeopterus variegatus | reverse complement strand
CAGCTTCTGCAGTGCTCCTCTTGAGGGCACTGATGTTTGATCAGATGCTTGTACAAAAGGGTAAACAGATTGGCCAATGTGTGATATTCCTGGACTATGGTCACCAAAGCTTGTGTTCTTAACACTTTGCTCTGTCTCTACTATTAAATGGTCAGAAACTTATTTAACCTTTTCAGAGAGTAATTTAGATATATACATAAGGCAAAAAAAATATTTCAATGGCAGTTGATCTTTACCCAGAAATTCTCCTTCTAAAATGTGTGATAACAGGCATATTTGCAAAGATTTATGCAAAATATTCCTTGAAGAACTAACATAAACCAAAAAATCAGAGGAAACTAAAGTGACTAGCAATAGGAGGTAGAAAAAAGGAATTAGAGTTCTTCCATATAATGGACATTATGCAGTCATCAAACATGATTAGGTAGATTTTTATTTATTGACATGGAAATATATCCATAGTGTGATGTGCATAGGGAAAACAGATATTAAACAAATATGTATTAGGTAATCATCTCACCCCAGTTAGACTGGCTATAATCAAAAGAACTGAGAATAACAAATGTTGGCAAGGATGTGGAGACAGAGTAATCCTCCTGCATTGTTTATGGGACTGTAAATTAGTACAGCCATTATGGAGAACAGTATAGAGGTTCCTTAAACAACTACAGATAGAACTTCTATATGATCCAGCAATCCCACTACTGGGGATATAACCAGAGGATTGGAAAACATCAGGTTGAAGGGATACCTGAATTCCCATGTTTATTTCAACTCTATTTACAGTAGCTAGGTGATGGAACCAACCGAAATGTCCATCGATGGATGACTGGATAAGGAAATTGTGGTACATATACACAATGGGATACTACTCAGCCATAAAAAAGAATGAAATTCTACCATTTGCAGCAATGTGGATGAGCCTGGACAAAATTATTCTAAGTGAAGCAACCCGGGTATGGAAAGAAAAATACCTCATGTTCTAACTCGTAACTGGGAGATGAATCCAGAAATA
>NW_007808636.1:0-1015 GCF_000696425.1 Galeopterus variegatus | reverse complement strand
TGGTACAGACACTTTGGAAAACAGTTGGTGGTTTTTTGTAAAACTGAATGTGCAACTAGCATGCAACCCAGCAATTGTCCACTTGGACATCTATCCCAGAGGACAGAAAACAGCCAGATGTCCTTCCATGGATGAATGATTGAGCAAATGCTGGTACGTCCATACCATGGGATACTACTCAGCGGTAAAAGCGAATGAACTATTGATACACAGCAGAACTTGGGTGAATCTCCAGGGAATTGTTCTGAGTGAAGAAAAGCCAATCCCAACAGGTTACATACTGTGTGTTTCTACTTCTACAACATTCTTGAAATGACAAATTTATAAATATGAAAAACAGATTAGTGATTATTATAGGCCAGGGATAAGGGCATGCGGGGAAGGATGTGGTGGGAAAACAGCAACGGGAGGGTTCCTTGTGGTGATGGAACTATTCTGTGTCTTCACTGTATCGACGTCAATACCCTCCTGCTTGAGATATTGTGAGATGTTGCCATTGGAAGAAACTGGATAAAATGTGTACTGGATGTTTCAGTATTATTTTGATAAATGCATGCCAATCTACAATTATGTTAAATATTTTTTAAAAGCTAGATCCAAATTTGTCCCAATTTAATAAAATTAAAGAATCAATTGGTTCTAACACCAGGGAACATCTGGCTAGTATTTATATCTTCTGTTTAATTCGAATGCTTATTAGTTTTCAAGATAGTAGTATATTGGGCCGGCCCAGTGGCGCACTGGATAGTGCGCCTCTTGGGAAGCACGGCGGCACTACCCCCGAGTGTTCGGATTCCACATACAGACCGGTTCCCGCTCACTGGCTGAGCGAGGCGCGGGAGCAACACCGAGGGTTGCAATCCCGTTGCCGGTCCCCAGTCCGGTACGGGGGCAACACTGAGGGTTGCGATCCGTTGCAACAACAACAACAAAAAAAAAGACAAAAAAAAAAAAAAGATAGTAGTATATAGCAACATATTAAGACTCAGTTCCAGTTTAGAATACTACAATTTTT
>NW_007808635.1:0-1015 GCF_000696425.1 Galeopterus variegatus | reverse complement strand
GAGGAGAAAAATCGAATGCTGGGTGGCCAAATAATTGACACATAAACACTATTTATACCCTTTCTATCTAGCAATGTATCATTAATAGCATATCTGATTCAAAAAAATACTTTTTACAATTTAAAAAAAATTGTCAAGGTCAGATATGTATTCATATCTCTATTGTCACACCTTGACATAGAGGCCTAACATAGTAATCATTGATTTATATGAAATATTAGCAATTAGAAAGCACAAGTGATAGAAGTCTTTTCTATACTTAATTCGTGTGAAATAAAATCTGTAAACTATCTCATATTGATTATTTTTTTGAATGCTATGTTTGGGGAAGTTTTTTTAAATATCAAATATTGTTATTTTTCTATTTTGCTTATATGTAAAATTATTATTTGAGATGTGGTACATGCATGAATGAAGGACATGAGATGTGGTACATGCATGAATGAAGGACATGAGAAAGAGAAAGAGAAAGAGAGAAGGATGGAGAGTGGGAAGGAAAAAGGAAGCAGAAAAGAAAGTTATCATTTGCTGAGTATTATGCAACTTTCTGTTACATAAATCATCCCATTTAATCTTCTGAATAACTCTGGGCCATTTAAATCTATGGAACACATTCTTCAAGTGAAATTTTACCTGAAAGCCATTATAACAAAGCAGGTAACTGGTTTTTTTTTTTAATTTTTATTTTTTTGGTAGCTGGCCAGTACAGGGATTTGAACCATTGACCTTGATGTTATAACACTATACTCTAACAAACTGAACTAACCAGCCAGTCCCCAAAGCAGCTTAACTGTTGAGTGAATAGCTCTGGATCAAGAGTTGACAGAATGAATACCCTCTCCATATCCCTTCGGTGGTACTCAGCATCATTTAAAAATATATTAATTTATGTTATGTAAAGAAAAAAAGACAACTTTGATCAGTGTAGTTTTGGCAATTAAGTCAATTATATTTAATTCTAACTCTTCACAGATTGGTTAATACATACATAGAATTCGTTTACTTTTCCATGATT
>NW_007808634.1:0-1015 GCF_000696425.1 Galeopterus variegatus | reverse complement strand
TCAGTGTGCAGGTGGAGTGAATTTATACAAACAGCTGATAGATATTTGAATCTAGAGTTTAAAATAAGGCCACTTCACATTGATATAAAAAGCCAAATTATGAGGATAGGTTACATTTCTGAGATAGGAAATACATAGCAAATATCAATGTGGCAATGCTAAAACTGTGGAAAATAAGCAGTTTTAGGATTGGAGTGGGATAGAGCATCCATCAGGAAAGCCAAGGAAGGAAAAATCCTGGAGGCTACATACGTACCTGTCTTGAAACCAAGAGGAGATGACCTAATCCTGAAATTTACAAAATTAAAGAACCTTCTGAGAATAGATTTCTGGGTTTTTTTTTTTTTTACGTAGATGATGATATATGCGTATACCTTAAAAATCTTTTACAGACCTCATTTTCCTTACTTTCCTTCTTTCCACCTTCAATGGCTCCATATTGCTTTGGGGCTCTGTTTCAATCTCAGCCTAGATTTCCACCTCTCCAATCAGTTGGCCAAGGTCAAGCCTTACATCTACCAAGTGTAAATCATCTTCTCAGGGTAATCCTTCTGCTGTGGTGAATCATATTTCCTGATCACCTCCTTCCATATACAGTTTACTATTACTAATGCCATACCTCAAAAACAATGTATATTAAATTTGAATGTTATGCCATTTTTACTTTCTGTGCATTCATGTGTTTGAAACATTTCATAATTTATTAAGTAAACCAATGAGAGAATATTTGAAAACTATTAAAATTATTTTTTTTAAGTTAGAAATTGTTCATAAGCCTACTACACATTGGTAACCACTATAAAATTTTCACCCATATCTTTCCAGTCTTTTTTATGTATATGTCTATATGTAATTACTTGAGTATTTTAATTAATTTGGGATTATATTTTACAGTGTACTGTAATCTTTTTTATCACCTAAAATTCATGTTGAAATATTTTACAACAGTTTTGCATATTTTTTCAGGCATAGTTTTTAGTGACTACATAATAAAGCTTTGTATGGACATACCCTA
>NW_007808633.1:0-1015 GCF_000696425.1 Galeopterus variegatus | reverse complement strand
TCCTCACCAGCATGTTACTTTTTGTTTTGTTGATAATAGCCATTCTAACTGGAGTGAGATGCTATCTCCTTGTGACTTTAATTTGCATTTCCCTGATAATTAGTGATTTTGAGCATTTATTCCTGTGTTTGTTCACCATTTGTATGTCTTCTTTTGAAAATGTCTGTTTAGGCCCATTGTCCATTTTTTAATTGGAATATTTGGGGGGTTTTGCTGATGAAACTTTCGAGTTTCGTATATATTCTGGATATTAGACCCTTGTCGGACATGTAGTTCGCTAATGCTTTCCCCCATTCTGTAGGTTTTCTCTTCACTTTGATGATAATCCTTTCTGTGCAGATTTTTGGTTTGATGTAGTCACATTTATATACTTCTGCCTTAGCTGCCTGTGCCTTTGTAGTCTTTCTCAAAAATTTGCTGCCCACTCCCATTTCATGTAGCATTTCCCCTATGATTTCTTCCGGTAGTTTCATAGTTTTGGGTTTAAATTTGGGTCTTTGATACATTTTGAGTTGATTTTTGTATAAGGTGAGAGGTAGGGTCTAGTTTCAATCTTCTGCATGTGGATATTCAGTTTTCCCAGAACCGTTTATTGAAGAGGCTGTCCTTACCCCACTGTGTATTCTTGACACCTTTGTCAAAAATCAGTTGGCTGTAAATGAATGGTTTTATTTCTGGGCTCTCTATTCTACTCCATTGGTCAATTTGTCTGTTTTTATGTGAGAACCATGCTATTTTGGTTACTATAACTTTATACTATATTTTGAAACCAGGAAGTATGACACCTCCAACTTTGTTCTTTTTGTTCAAGATTGCTTTTGCTAATATGGGGTCTTTTGTAGTATTCTGCAGTTGTTGGATAAAATGTTGTATATATGTCTATAAGTTCCAATTGGCCTAGAGTAGTGATTAATTCTGTTGTTTCCTGGTTAATTTTCTGTATAGATGATCTGTTCTATGCTGAAAGAGGGGTGTTAAATTCCCAACTATTAGAGTGTTGGGACCCTCCAAATAG
>NW_007808632.1:0-1015 GCF_000696425.1 Galeopterus variegatus | reverse complement strand
AACCGCCTTCACTCATGGCCTTGGCCTGCCTTGCTAAATGCAGGACAGAGCCCCCCACCCTTCTAAGCCTCAGTTTCTTCAGCTGTAAAATGGGATCCCAAGCCCCAGCTGGTATGGTCTATGTAAAATGATCACGCAGCCCCTCCCTGGGTGGGCAGTCACTGTTCACTAAGCAGCATTGCTGAGCACCTGCTGAATACACTGGGAGGCAGGGTCTGAGGAGCCCTTCCCTCTCTGACTTTGCCATCTGCTTCATGCCCTGGGTCTCAGTGGTGCCCAGCCCTCAGCTGGCCAGGCATCCCCAGGCAGGCAAGGGCAGCAGCTCCTTTAAGGCCGGCCCCAGCTGGGCCACCTGGATATTGGAGCAGGGACAAGATTAGGTGGCGGGAGGAGCGGGCCCAGGCCAGATGCACCTGAGCAGGGCTCATTATGTGTTCACGAGCTGTGAGGAAAAGAAATAAAAGGCTTCATTATCACCTGAACTGTCACTAATAACATGTACCTGGAGCCCGAGCACCTCTGGAAATCTAATGCGACGTGCTCCAAGAGAAAATGTGCTCCCAGGCTTGGCGCCATGGCCAATGGAAAATGTCCCCTCCCTGCCCTTCCTCATTGCCATTCACTGGGGTGACATTTACAATTGTTTGACCATGATGTCTGACCGGGGCCTGTGAGCCTCTATCACAACCTGCACAAAAGCTGAAAACTGGAAATTCCACAGCGTGGAAGGTGGGCAGGGACGCAGTGGGGCGCGGGGACTGGGAGGCACCAGACTTGAGTACTGAACGACAGGGTGCCGGGGGGTAGGGTGCAGGGACAAAAGGAGGGACAGTGCTGCTGGACTTCAGGGGTCCTGCTGGCCCCAATCCACCCCCAACCTGGTCATCCACCTCCAAGCCTGCCCAGGCGCATGTCCCTCAACCCTGTTTACATCTTGGCTTTTGCTCTCTCTCTCACCCTCATTCTGCTTGGAAGTCCTTCTGCCTCCTGCATGAGAATCTCAATCCTTTGTTTC
>NW_007808631.1:0-1015 GCF_000696425.1 Galeopterus variegatus | reverse complement strand
GCAAATTCTCAGGAATTAGATTTCTGGTCAAAGGGTGGTACAAACTGGCTCTAGCTACGTATTGTCACACCACCTGAATAAGCAGATGGGCTCACCGTGTCATCTTGAGAATGGTTCCAGCTGTGACGATTCTCCATTGCTTCTCTGAGCTGTTGTATCACTTTCCGTATGCAAAAGGGGTGCATTGGTAGCTCATTACGCTTTAAACTTATGCATTGGTAGCTCATTACGCTTTAAATTTACACGTGTGGCTGAACGTCCTTCACGAATTTATTGTTTCTTCTTCTGTGGACTGTGAGTCCGTGTGCCTTGTTGGATTGTATCCGTATGACCATTTGTCTGCTGTGGATTTGGTGTTTTTGCTGGGCAAGTTCCTTTATGTACTTTAGATGCCCTGGTTTTACCTATCACATTTATTACAAATCTTTTCTGATTGTCCCATCACATTTATTACAAATCTTTCCTGATTGTCCAATATCTCCCTCTTTATTTTAATGTTCTCTTTCAGGTTCATAAAAGGTAAATTTTTTTTTTTTGGTGACCGGTAAGGGGATTGTAACCCTTGGCTTGCTGTCACCCGCACCACGCTCAGCCAGTGAGTGCACCGGCCATCCCTATATAGGATCCGAACCTGTGGCCTCGGCGCTCCCAGCGCCGCACTCACCCAAATGAGCCACGGGGTCGGCCCAAGAGGTGAAAATTTTTAAGTACTTTTATCTGGCCATAAAACATATTGTATGTTCTCTTGCTACTCCATAGTTAAAGTATTGCTTTGCTTCCCAAAAGATAATCTTTCTTTTATTTTTTTCTGAAATTGACTTTTCTAATTCCTAAATCCCAATGGAATACATGAATTCCTTTTGCATTTAACTCTTAAATATACTCAGATTTCTGTCTGGGCTCTTTATTTTTCTTCCAAAGGAGTCATTTCTATTTTGAATAATTATTATACAGTTACTGTTTTAATTATTACTATTGATTTATAATAGAGTTTTGATTGAACATTATCTATTTT
>NW_007808630.1:0-1015 GCF_000696425.1 Galeopterus variegatus | reverse complement strand
AAAAAAAAAAAAAAAAAAAAAAAAAAAAAAATTTTTTTAAATTTTGTTTATAATCGACAAATAACAGTATATGTTTATGGGGTGCAGTGTGATGTTCCAGTACATGTATACATTGTATACTGATCAGAGTAGTTGGCATACTCATCACCTTACTCACTCATACTTTCTATTAGCAACAACTACCTACATGACCTGGAACAAACCCCTTATCCATCTATACATACATTTATTCAGATATTACTGATGGCTTATTATTTGATAAGCACTGTTTTGGAGATTTGGAACTAAAACATACAAGTCACTACCTGATGTAACTTACATTCTAGTGGGGGACAGAGATAATAAGTAAGTAAGCAAAATACAATATCCAATGGTAACAAGAAAAAAGGCAAAGGAGGGTAGATGGGGAGTGCAGGGGGGTGGTTGCTATTTTACATAGGGTAGTCAGGAAGGCCTCATCTAGAAGGTGATATTTGAGCAAAGACTCCAAGTGATGAAGTGAAACTATGTGGATTATCTTAGAAAGTTCTAGGCAGAAGGAACAAGTGTAGAGGCCCTGATCTGGGAGCATGCATGGCACACGTGAGGAAGAGCAAGAAGGCTGTATGGCTAGACTAGAATGAAAGAAAGGGCAAGTAAAGGAGATGGAGTTTGCTCATGTGAGCCCTTGTAAGGCCATTGAAAGATTTTGATTTTTACTCTTAGAGAGATGGGAAGCTGTTAGAGGTTCTCAGCATAGGAATGAGCTCATTAGTTTTAAAAGAATCACTTTTGATGCTATGTAAAGAACTGGCTTTGGGGTGGGTAAGACAGAAGAAGGCAGATCAATCAGGAGGTTGGTGCAATTATCCAGGTGAGAGAAGATGGCTTGGATCAGGGTGGTAGTTGTGATAATGGTGAGAAGTGGTTGGATTCTAGAAATATTCTGAAGATAGAGCTGAATATATGTTTACAGTTGTGAGAAAGGACAGTCAAGAATGATGCCATCCTCCCCATCCCCCAGGCTAAAGAAAGA
>NW_007808629.1:0-1015 GCF_000696425.1 Galeopterus variegatus | reverse complement strand
TGGAAATAAAAATCTTTTTCTCTTTTTCTATATCGGTCTCCAAGGGTGTTTTTTCTCCCGATGCCTAAAACACAGGAGTATATACTAGAGGGGACACTATCAACAAAACATAGCTACAAACTATGTTATATGCTATGAAAGAAAGGATGGGATGTTCTAAGAGTGGATTGTGGGTGGCAGTTGGCTGGGGTGGGGTGTAGATGAAGACTCGGAGCCAGTGAAGTTTTTTTGAAGATGTGACCTGAGATCTTAAGGATCACTGCCTTTATTTTAAGGAATTTTTTTACCTCTTAAAAGATTTCCAGCAGTAAGTGGTTAGGTGCTCCTTTTATGAATGGGAATATGGAAGTACCCATAGGGTACCTGATAGAATTAAGATCACACAAGTAAATGGTTTATCTGATATGAAAATTCATCTTTCCATTCTCAGTCTGGCTAATCTCCCTGGAAAAAACAGTCTGCTTCAGTAAGTATCAATACCCTGGTTGCATTAAATCTCCAGGTGGACACACTTCTAGGGATGTTGTATTTATAAGTCTACACTGGAATACTTTCCAGCAAAAGACAGAAGTCAATTTTAATTTTCATATTAATAGCCTTCGAATTTATAAAGATAAGGATCGATTTCTTTTTAAAGACTCTTTTTTGGTAGAGCTTATAGACAGGATGATACAAGGTTATTTTCACAATTCGCTTGAGTAGCTCCTACTGTTTTTAACCTCCTTGCTGACTTTTTTTTTTTCCAGAGTCTGTCTATGATTGACAAAAGCCAGACTGACAGCAGCTATAATGACTCTGAAATCTTTATTATTTCTTTCCACTGTTTTCATTCTCCTCATGCATGCCACACTCATTTTGTGCTGAGATATTTTAATGAGTTTCTGAATGATCATTTTCCACTTTTCCTAATATCCCTGCTCAGGTCACCAAATTAGAGGAAAGCATTTTAGCAAATGGGAACGGAAACAGAAAGTATCATTACTGGGAGGACTGCCGAAGTCACAGCTATTAGGAA
>NW_007808628.1:0-1015 GCF_000696425.1 Galeopterus variegatus | reverse complement strand
GCAGGCTGGGGGTGGGTGCTCGCAAGTCAAGAAGCTGGAAGTCGTTTCTCAGACAACGGGGCGACATCAGCTGTGGCTAACTGTGGCCTATGGAGACGAGTGGTTTTCGGTCTCCGTGGCCAATTACAACCTCCCTGGGAGAGTAAGGAACATGGGCGCCACCTTAAGGACAGTGGTGACAGAGGGAGGAGAGGGATGCTCACCGCTGGCCGTGCCCCGTGAGCATCTCCTGTCGTGTCCGCCTCTCTGTCTCTTGCATGTCTCCCCAGCACTTAGCACATTCCAGGAATATGGTTAATGCCCAATAAATGAGCTGAAAACAAGGGCAGACTCAACAGAACAAAAGGAAAAAGAGCAGCCACGACCGGGCGATGACCCCAGCGGGCATCTGACCTCCTACTAGCACTTTCCGAATGAACTTGCGCTGAATCTACAACATAGTGCCCTTTAGTGTGTCATCATTATTCCACTTTTATAGATGAGGAAGCTGACACTAGAAAATGTCCAAAGTCCCATGGCTGCTGTGTGGCTTCCTCTGGGGCTCAGACCCGTGTCTACTTAATTCTAAATCATGGTCGTCGACGTGCACCAGGCACTCCCAGCACGGACGCCCACGTGGGTGTCCAGGACACGTCCAGCTCCTCGGGCCCCCACTGGAAGGACCCATGTCCCCCTCTCCCTCCTCCTCATTTCCAAGAGCAACAAAGGACGAATAAATCTTTCAACAACGATCCTACATCAACAAATAAGCGGCAGCGGGTTTGAGGTTTTGGAGCCGACACAGAGAAGGACTCCTGGGGGTGCCCAGGCCCGGCTGCGGGAACAATATTGGCGGCCCACACGGCAAAGGCCGGGAGAGCCAGCCGAGGAACTGCGCAGAGGCAATCTGAAACATGCTGGAACAGCCCACCCTGCGTCCTCCGTGAGTCACCCCCAGCAAAATCCCACTTGCGAGGCGAAGCCCGACTACTCCTCGCCCGCCTGGCCCCCGCCCATCACACCAGGCTGGGCGCCC
>NW_007808627.1:0-1015 GCF_000696425.1 Galeopterus variegatus | reverse complement strand
AACCGGGATTGCTGGATTGTATAGAAGATCTATCTGTAGATGTTTGAGAAGCTTCCATACTGCTTTCCATTGTGGTTGTACTAATTCACAGTCCCATCAACAGTGTAGGAGCATTCCGTTCTCTCCACATCCTTGCCAGCATTTGTTATTCTCTGTCTTTTTTATTATAGCCAGTCTAACTGGGGTGAGATGATATCTCAATGTGGCTTTAATTTTCATTTCCCTGATGTCAGTGTGGTTTTGATTTGCATTTCCCAGATGTTGAGTGATATTGAGCACTTTTTCATGTATGTGTTGGCCATTCCTATATCTTCATTTGAGAAATGCCTGCTCAGCTCCTTAGCCATTTCTTTAATTGGGTTATTTGTTTTTTTTACTGTGTAATTGCTTGAGTTCCTTGTATGTTATGATATTAATCCCTTGTCAGATGCATAGTTAGCAAAAAATTTCTCCCACTCTGTAGGTTGTTATTTCACTCTGTTGATTGTTTGCTTTGCTGTGCAGAAACTTCTTAGTTTGATACAGTCCCACTTTTTTATTTTCTTCATTTGTTGCTTGTGATTTGGGGCTCATATTCATAAAGTTTGAGCCCAGACCTAGTTCCTGAACTGTTTCACTTATATTTTCCCTTAGTAATTTTACAGATTCAGGTCTCATACTTAAGTATTTAATTCATTTTGAGTTGATTTTAGTATATGGTGAGAGGTGCATATCTAGTTTCATTATTCTACATATGGGTATCCAATTTTCCAAGCACCACTTATTGAAGAGGCAGTCTTTTCCCCAATATGTGTTTTTGTTCCCTTTGTCCAATATCAGACGGTTGTAAGCTTGAGGGGTGATTTCTGGGTTCTTAATTCTGCTCTCCTGGTCCGATGTCTATTTTATTCCAGTACCACGTTGTTTTGGTTACTACAGCTTTGCAGTATAATTTGAAGTCATGTAGTATTATATCTCTGGCTTTCTTCTTCTTCTTCTTCTTCTTCTTCTTCTTCTTCTTCTTCTTCTTCTTCTT
>NW_007808626.1:0-1015 GCF_000696425.1 Galeopterus variegatus | reverse complement strand
AAATTATTAAAGTTGAAAATAGGAAAATGATAAAGATAATCAATGGAACAAAGAGCTGGTGTTTTGAAGAGATCGATCAGGTTGAAAAATTTTTAACAAGACTGACAAGAAAAAAAGAGAAGACACAAATTTCCAATATCAGGAATAAAATGGGATAACAATAAAGATCTTGCAGATATTGAATGGATAAGGGAATATAATGAACAACTTTACGTACATAAATTTGAGAGTTTTGATGAAATGGACTAATTTCTCAAAAAACACTACCACAATTTTCACAATATAAATTACATAATTTGAGTTAGCCTTATGACTATTAATAAAATGGAATTTGGGCCGGCCCCGTGGCTCACTTGGGAGAGTGCGATGCTGGTAGCGCCGATGCCGTGGGTTAGGATCCTATGTAGGGATGGCTGGTGCACTCACTGGCTGAGTGTGGTGCAGACCACACTGTGCTGAGGGTTGCGATCCCCTTACCGGTCAAAAATAAATAAATAAATTAAATAAAATAAAAATAAAATGGAATTTGTAATTTAAAGATTCCCAAAAATACATCTCAAAGCACAGATAGTTTCACTGAAGAATACTACCAAGCATTTAAAGAAAAATTAGCTTCAATAATACACAATCTCTTCCAGAAAATAGAAGAGGAAGAAACATTTCCTAATACATCTCATGGGACTAGTATTATCCTGATACCAACACCAGAGAAAAACAGTACCAAAAAAAAAAGAGAGAGAGACAGAGAAAACTACAGACCAATATTCCTCATGAATATAGACCTCCAAATCCTCAGCAAAATATTAGCAAATAGAATTAAGAAATATATAAAAAGAATCATACACCACGATCAAGTGTTTATTATAGGGGTGCAAATCTGGTTCAATATTCAAAAATGAATCAATGCAATCCACCATATCAAGAGGCTAAAGAAAAAAAAATCACAAAATCATATCAAATCATGCAAAAAAAAAAAAAAAAAGCATTTGAGAAATTCAAAATCCATTCATCATTA
>NW_007808625.1:0-1015 GCF_000696425.1 Galeopterus variegatus | reverse complement strand
AGACCCCTGCATTGCTGTAAAGCCACCACCAAAGAAGACCCTCACCATAAGTGTTCCCTGGACTGTGGACTTTCCAGCCTCCAAAACTGTAAGCAATAAATTTCATTTTCTTACCAAGTACCCAGTTCCAAGTATTTTGTTATAAGCAACAGAAGTGGACTAACACAGGAAGGAAAAGGAAAAAGGGCATGTGACAGCTGAGTCTTGCCCTTTATACCAGGAAAACAAAAGCTTTCCCAGAATCCTGATCCAGTCCACTCTTGTTTGCATCTTTTGGGCCAGAGCTAGTCAAGCAGCTATGTTAACACTGTAGTACGCAGAGATGCATTCCTCACAACAGGGCTCGGGCCTGTTACATTTCCGATAACAAATTTCCAAATCATGTATGAATTTCAGCTCAAATATGAATGCGTCAGTCCTCTATTACTATAGTAGATGTGTGTACAATCCTTCCAGATTTGCTTGTATTAATCAGGACCCTGGTTTCCAGTGACAGAAACTGAATTTCACATGATTTACATTTAAAAGAAATTTATTGGCTCACATAAACAGATAGTCTAGCAATTGGTAGCTTCAGGCATGGCTAGTTATCAGCTCTGGGGTACCAGGGTACCAGGTAAACCACCTGGTGAAGAACCTTTTCCTCACCAGGATCTGACAGTTCCAGAAAGTACTGTGATTGGCTCTCTTGGGTCAGTGCTTTCCACTCCCCGTGCCTGTGCTCAGAGGGAAGTAGAACTGTGGTGACCTGGCCTGTCTCATGCACCCTTACCAGAGCTGGGAGTGGGGTCCATGTGTACAGTCCCACCATGGCCACATGGGCTGGCGGAGGAGAAGGCCCCCAGCAAAAAGCAGGACACTGTAATGAGAGGACGAAGGAGGCAACACCATACAGGCAAAAGTAGCAGGTGCCCACTACCCACAGGGACCCTTTGTTCCTATTATCAAAGTCCGTCTCCCCTGGAAAGTGAGACCAGACCAAGCGAAGCCCTGGAGAGTTTATTAAAGCACAGAT
>NW_007808624.1:0-1015 GCF_000696425.1 Galeopterus variegatus | reverse complement strand
TTAGAAACTCTCTATAGTACATGGACCAGTGGGATTCTTTGGAACCTATGTCTATTGTGTCAGCTTGAAATAGGCCAGACCACACTGGGAAAAAAAGAGTAAACTGCTCATGCATTTGGAGAGGCTGCGTAGGGAATGGAGAGAGGGAGGTTTAGTACTTTCAGAAGAGGAATGAGATACAGACATTGGGATTTAAGATATGAGGTAGGGGAGAGAAGAAGAGCTGTTGGTAATTAATATGTCAGCTATTTGGATATTTGATTCCTTATACAAAAACCTATTTGATGTATTTTTTTAGCGTATGTATTTAAATGTACAAATAGATTGAAGATTAATTTTATAAAGTATTTCGGTTGCAATAACCTTGTGTACTGCAAAATTCAAAGTATCTGAAAGAAAATGGGGAAAAGTTGCTATTGTAAAAATATGTTGTCTTGGTAAGGCCCAAAATGGAATGGTTTTATCAGATACACGCTTCACAGGGTTTTTTGTTTGTTTGTTTTTTACTTTTTATTTAGACATTCTGGGTTTAAAGAGACTTATTAGATGATATTTTTGTGAACTAAAATTAGTTGCTGCCAAAAAAAAAAAAAAAAGCACAAAACTGTTCCTCCTTGAACATTTATTATATGTCAAAATCTTTGCTTAGTGATAAAGACTCTATTTCACCAAATCTCTGAGTCTCTGAGAAACAATTACTTCAGTTTTACAGAAGAGGAAACTGACACTCAGAGGGTATAAATTATTTTTTCAGAGTCTCACAGTTTCCTAGGGAAGAGGCAATCATGAACTCAACTGATCTTCTGACTTCTAAACCTGTGCGCCTTAACTCCAGCATGCACACCCTATACAATGAGAAAACAATTTTATTTCCTGCCAGTAGAATTTGGCTCAGTCTATTTTTCCCCTTTTAATTGGGAAAATAACATAATATCAAAAAGTAAAAAGAAAACATATTTCTGATGCCAACAGCTTAAAATAGTAAAGTCATGTATTCATGTATATTTAGCCAAAT
>NW_007808623.1:0-1015 GCF_000696425.1 Galeopterus variegatus | reverse complement strand
TTGGTTCCAGAACCTCTGTTCTTGAATCCTGCACTCTGCTACTCCTACACATCCAATTCCCTTGTCCTGTCAAGTCTTTGTCTCTCAATTAACAGCCAACTCTTTTTCCTCCACCTGCACAACAGAGTTTTCTTCCTAAATCACAAACCTCTTTTCTAATACCTCTAACTAAAATGTAAACTTTCCAGAGCCTTCAAGGCCCTTCAGCATTTGTCTCAGCTTAACCCCTGACCTCATCTCCTGCCCCTCTTCCCTCTTACACCCCCACCTCTGCCCCCTATTTCCCCACTTCTTGTCTTTACTTAATCTAGTAACAGTTATTCTAGCACCCATGTGTGGAGCATCTAGGATCAATTGGTCTTTGTAACAGGCACTTCACACATTTGTTCTATCTCATCATCATAGCAATCCTACAATGTAAGTATTTTTATCATCTTCTTTTTGCCAGTAAAAAAACTGGGGCTCTGAAAAATTAAAACTTACATAAGACCCCTTTGGAAGTGAGAGGAGAGTCAGGATTTGAACATAGGTTCCAAAATGCACACTTTTCCCTATTCAACCAATCGACTTATGTAAAAGAGTACACGTAATTTCTAGAGGTATTCTCTGGGTTGCAAATCTGCGGTTTGACAATGCTGCTGTGAGTGCACTTGGTAAATATTCTTCAGCATTCTTTAGGACATTCCTGAAGGATGGTGGTGCTGGAGAGGTGTGGAAGGAGAACTACCGAGTTATGGCTGACCTGAGCAGGAAGGGCCAGTGCTCCTGGCAACCTGGCTGCATTCAACTTCTCAAATAACTGGAAACTTTCATCCTAAAGAAGCATTAGTTAATCATGGTCAGAAAACAAACAAGTGACTGGCCAATCTTACAGCCTGAGCTTTGTAGCTGAAATGAAGGCAGGGAGTGCTCATCAGACTAATAACTCAGCAGCCAGAGACAAAGGAAGGTGTTTTGTTGGAAGTTCTCCTGAAGTTTCCTTTGCCTCCTGCTGTGCAAAGGAAGAAGCCTACCT
>NW_007808622.1:0-1015 GCF_000696425.1 Galeopterus variegatus | reverse complement strand
ATGAATATTTGTTGTCAAGCAGTGTAAATGCAGTATCTGTTTTCATGTTCAGTGAATACTGCGAAATATATCTTGATTATATGTGAAAGGTCCAACTAAGCTAGAAAAGTCTAGTAGATACTATTATTATAATTGTTATTATCAGTCAGTCACACTGTTATGTGATTTAAATAATAATGCTTCTTGTAACTTCCTAAAAAAAGCTTGAATTTTCATACCAATATAATGAAGTTTTAATAGTTAACTCAATTTTAAAGATGAGGAATTGAGAATTTAAGTAACTTGATCAAAGCCATAAACCTAATGGAATTAATCAAACAAGACTTACGGAATTTAAATATAAAAGCGATTTTATTTCTGTTTCCTACTATCCCTTTAAACTACTTTATAAGTGGATATAGTCCTTGCATTGACCCTGAACAGCAACACGATTTTTTGGTCCCTGGTAGACAGTCCAGGTCAACTTGTTTAAAAAACAGTTTAATTTAATAACTAAAGATGGCCACTCCCATGTAATTGTCAAAGCTTCCAACTTGATCAGATGTAAAGCTTGTTGCATGTTCTCTGGCTAGAGCCAGTTGTCCCAGGGCAGGTGCTGTGGTCAGCCGCAGCTCTGAACCTCTTCCAGGTAACAAGGTGAGGAGGAGAGGTGAAGAGTTTAAAAGAATTGTTTTTTTTTTTTTTGTTTTTTTGTTTTTGGCTAGTACTGTTGTAAATCGAGATGTTTAAAGTTCTTTTTTTGGTCTGGCACTTTCGTGGAGACTTTGGAGATCATCTCTACCACCCCCACAGGTCAGGGCTGATGTATTCTCACCTGCAACGTCCTCAGTCTGGGCAAGTGCACTCGCTTCTGGAGGAAACATCCTCCTTCTGCAGCCCCTAGAAAACCCATCATTCCACTCAGTGTTAGCTTTGTCATCTCTAGGTTTTTCAGGCTGACCCTAGCACATTAGTGACTCTCCTTTACATTGCCATCAAAGCTGCTAGCTAGCCCATTCCTTAGGCTGCAGATTTC
>NW_007808621.1:0-1015 GCF_000696425.1 Galeopterus variegatus | reverse complement strand
GGGATTGCTTCTTAATATGTTTTAAAGGTTGAGTATTCCTAATCTGAAAATCCAAAATCCAAAATGTTCCAAAATTCAAAACTTGTTGAGCACTGACAGGATGCTCAAAGAAAGTGCCCATTATGTAGTTTGGATTTCCAATTTGCAGATTAGGGATGCTGAGCTGGTATATAGTGCATCAATCCCATATTTAAAAAGAAGTTTGAAATCTGCAACAGTTCTACTTCCAAGCATTTTGGATAAGGGATACTCAACCTGTATAACTGTTGATGCCTTAAAAAGTAATAGACTCTCAGGCATATTAGCTGCATCTATAAAAACGTGCAGTCAAAGGTAATGGTATTCCTCTGAATTCAATGGGAAGAAACTATATTAATAAGAGGTATTAGCTTTTGCTATAGATTTTTCTGAAACCTTAAAAGTTAATTTTGTCATTGTGATCCTTTAAAAATAAACATATGTATGTTTCAGTTGAAAATTGTACACCACTAGAATAAGAAACCCTTTAGGGCCGGGCTGTTCTCTGACTGGCCTGTGGGTAGTTAGATTTTCCAAGAGAACAAGTTACAAGGGAGGTAAATACATCCGTTTGTTTGAACTTTAACTTTCATCCTAACAGAGTGTCTGTCTGCTTTAGTTACCTCTTTCTGGTCTGCTTATTTATTATTTATTTATTTATTCATTCATTCATTTCATCCATTCATTCATTTGTCCATTCATTCATTCATTCATTCATTTATATGAGAAAGGGAGGGTGCTCCAGTTTGAATGTGTTCCCCAAAGTTTATGTGCTGGTAACTTTACCCCCAATGCAGCAATGTCGAGAGATGGGACATTTAAGAGGTAATTAAGTCATGCAGACTCTGCCCTCATGAATGGATTAATGTCATACATGTTGTTAGTCCAGGAGTGGATTCCTGATAGAAAGACTAAGTTTGACCCCTCCCTCCCTCCCTCTCTCTCTCTCTCTTTCCTCTCGTGTGCCCACATATGTTCTCTTGCCCACTTCCACCCT
>NW_007808620.1:0-1015 GCF_000696425.1 Galeopterus variegatus | reverse complement strand
CTGTCCAGTGTTGAGAGTGGAGTGTCAAAGTTCCTGACTTTTATTATATTAGACTCTATCTCTGCCTTTGTATCTAATAATATTTGCTCCAATGTTGGGTGCATATATATTTATAATTGTTATGTCCTCTTGCTGAATTGACCCCTTTAACATTATATAATGACCTTTTTGTCTCTTTACAGTTTTTGATTTAAATTCTATTTCATCAGCTTTTATATGTTTAACTGCTCCCATTCACTTTTGGTTTCCCTGTGCATGAATTATGTTTTTCTATCCCTTCACTTTCAGTCTATGTGTGTCTTTACTGATGAAGTGAGTTTCTTGAAGGCAGAATACAGTTGGATCTTGTTATTTTATTCATTCAGCTAGTCTGTATCTTTTAATTGGGAAATTTATTCCACTTACATTCAAGGTTATTATTCAGAGGTGAGGACTTACTCCTGTTATTTTTACTGGCAGATTTCTGGTTGGATTATGTATCTTTTGTTCCTTTCTTCCCCTCTTACTGTTTACTATTGTTGTTTAGTGATTTTTCTGTAGTGATGAGGTTTGATGCTTTTGTGTGTGTGTGTAAAGCTTTACCAGTGTATTTTACCCTTTAATGATTTTTCTTATGGACGTTATCATTCTTTAGCTTCTGGATGTAGAACTCCCTTGCAAATCTTGTAGGGCTGGTCTAGTGGTAATGAATTCCTTCAGCTTTTGTTTATTTGTGAAAGACTTTATTTCTCTCCTTCATTCCTGCATATGCATTTGCTGCATATAGTATTCTTGGCTGGAAATTCTTTTCTCTTAGCACCTTGAATATATCATCTCATTGTCTACTGGATTATAAGGTTTCTGCTGAAAAATCTGTAGTTAGTCTAATGGAAATTCCCATATACATGACCTGACATTTTTCTCTTGCTGTTTTTAGAAATCTCTTTTTGACTTTCAACATTTTGACTGTGATTCGCCTTGGACAATACCTTTTGGGGTTGGATTTATTTGGAAACTTTTGGGCTTCCTGCATCTG
>NW_007808619.1:0-1015 GCF_000696425.1 Galeopterus variegatus | reverse complement strand
AAATTAAGACTTGATTTGTGACCTAACATTTGTTCTATCCTGGAGAATGTTCCTTGTGCTGATGAGAAGAATGTATATTCTGTAGCTGTTGGGTGAAATGTTTTGTAGATATCTGCCAGGTCCAATCATTCTAAAGTATGGTTTAAGTTCTTTGGTTCTCTGTTGATTTGTTACCTAGATAATCTGTTCAATGTTGAGAGATGTGTGTTCAGGTCCTCAATTATTATTGTACTGTGGTCTGTCTCTTGCTTTATTCTAATAGTGTTTGCTTTATATATCTGGGTGCTCTGGCATTGGGTGCATGTATATTTATGACAGTTTTGTCTTCTTGCTGGGCAGATTCCTTTATTGTTTTATAATGGCCTTCTTTGTCTCTTTTTATGGTTTTTGGTTTAAAGTCTATTTTATCTGATATAAAAACAGTTACTCCTGCAAATCTTTGGTTTCCATTTGCAAAGTATATCTTTTTCCATCCCTTTACTATTACTCTGTGTGTGTCTTTACATGTGAGCTGAGTCTCTTGATGATGGCATTTAATTGGGCCTAGCTTTTTAATCCAATCAGTCAGTCTGTATCTTTTGAGTGGCAAATTTAATCCATTTACATTTAGGGTTGTTGTTGGAACATATTGTCTTACGCCTGACATTTTATTGCTTTTTATTGGATGTTTTAAATATCTTTTGTTCCTTTTTTCCTCTTTTATTGTTTGTCTTTGGTATTTGTTGTTTTTTTTTTTTTGAGGTGATAAGATATAGTTTCTTTCTCTTTCTTGTTTATATTTTTGTTCTACCAGTGGGTTTTGCTTTTTGTTGTGTGTTCATGGTAGTGGTTATCATTTTTTAGAATCCAGATGCAGGACTCCCTTGAGGATTTCTTGTAGGGCTGGTCATGTGATGATGAACTCCTGCAGTTTTTGTTTGTGTGGGAAATACACTATTTCTCCTTTATTTCTGAAGGATAGCCTTGTTGAGTATAGTATTCTTGGCTGGTAATCTTTTTCTTTTAGTATTTTGAA
>NW_007808618.1:0-1015 GCF_000696425.1 Galeopterus variegatus | reverse complement strand
GAAACTTAGTATAACTAAAATAATGAAACATTTTGGCTTTAGTTATGATTTGCCTTACTCTGACAATTAGCATAGTCATGTAGCTTTACAATTGGCGTAGCCGTGGCAGGATTCCAGGCAGGTAAAAGAGCCCGACAAGTGTGCATAGTCATGGAAGAATTCTGGGCAGGTAAAGGAGCCCAGCAGTCATGGAAAAAAAAAATTCTGCTACAGCAGGAACATAATAGGTTAACTGTATGCAAGCTGTCCTTGGTTAGCTTTCCTGGCCTCCCTAGGAGTTCTGTATCATATCTGCCTCTATATTTAAAGAGCAATGGGAAGCCATTGGGGTGTAAGTAATTAGGTTTGGGTTTTTAACATAACATTCAAGCTGCAGTGTGGAAGAGAGAATGGAAGAGGGCAAAAGGATGCAGGAATACCAAGGTAGAAGTCCAGGTGAGAGATTACGGTGGCTTGAACTAAGCAAAGGTCAAGATGGGAAGAGGTAAATGGATTCTAGCAATATTTTAAAAAGTAGAATGGCTAAGACTGGGTGATGAGATCGTCTGGGGATAAAAGGGGAGAAATCTAGCATGATTCCTAGATTGCTGGCATGAACATCTGAATACCCAGTAGGTCATTCACTGAGGTAAAAGAAACACTGGAGTGGTACCAGGGTGGAGATGGAGAAATCCTAAGTGTCCCTTTAAGAATCTAAGTGAAGAGGTCAAAAAAGCCATTGGATATATAGTTCTAGATCTCAGAAGGGAAGGCTGAAGAACAGTTGTAGTATCCCACCAAATGATGAACCTGGGAGTCAGGGAGTGGGATACTAGAAAGGAGTGGGGTACCTGTAGGTGAGGTTATTAAAGACCAAGTGGCAAGAATTTTGCAGGCACACCCCAATCCTGAGCAGCTGATCTCCCTATCTTTGGTACAGAGAACAAATTTTTCCTGGATATGGATTCATTTATCGGCGGAAAAAGGTAAAATATGTGTGCCATAGTGAGCAGCATTTTGGAGAGAAAAAGTCAGG
>NW_007808617.1:0-1015 GCF_000696425.1 Galeopterus variegatus | reverse complement strand
AACCCATGGCCTTGGTGTTATCAGCACCACACTCTCCCGAGTGAGCCATGGGCCAGCCCTAGGCCTCAGTTTAAAGGACGATTGCAGTGGCAGTTTCAACCCTTTCTCTGCTTTCTGTGATGTATTTATTTCTTTTTTTAAAAAATCTTTATTTTAGCTATCCTGTGTACCTATACATTTGTGTCTTTGTTATAAACTGCCTCAAATCATGAGAGGCCATATCATAATGGTTATGAAGATAACAGGGTTGGCTTACATCCTTTGAACAGGAGGCAGATGCCAAGCACTGCGTTTGTATCACCTCAGGTGCCTGAGGTTAAAGAAGGGTCATAACTCACTGAAGGCCACGGGGTGGCTAAGACGTCGAGCCAGGTCTTAGACTCCAGTTCAACCAAAAGCTGTGATGTAAGGATCCTGCCTCCCTGTATATTTTCAATATGGGTTATTGTGGCAGTGGTGGCAGTGGTGGCAGTGGTGGTGGTGGTGGTGATTTTCCAATAGAGCGGTTCATAACCTTGATGTGCCTTGGAATCACCTGGAGGGCTGTGAGAACACAGGCTACCGAGCCCCCACAGTTCCTGATTCAGTAGGTCTGGGTTAGGGCCCACGCATTTCAAACAGGTTCCCAGGTGAAGCAGTGCTGCTTATTTGGGGGCTGTGCTTTGAGAACCACTCACTGCAAGTAGAAGATTTCAAAATCACTTCAACACAAAGGCAATCCTGAGTAGCACTGGAGCATAAAGTGTTTTGCTCCGGGACTAAGAAAGTAGGGCCCTAAGGAACTCTCACACATTGTTGGTGGGACTGCAAAATGGTGCAGCCTCTATGGAAAATGGTATGGAGGGTCCTCAAACAATTGCAGATAGATCTACCATATGACCCAGCTATCCCACTGCTGGGAATATATCCAAAGGAAGGGAAATCATCAAGTCGAAGGTATACCGGTTCCCCAATGTTCATCGCAGCACTCTTTACAATAGCCAAGAGTTGGAACCAGCCCAAATGTCCATCATCG
>NW_007808616.1:0-1015 GCF_000696425.1 Galeopterus variegatus | reverse complement strand
ATTCAGCGACTCCAGGGGAAGCAGCTGAGGAAAATAGCTTCAGGCTCTCGGCTTCGGGCTGCGGAGACTGCACAAGGCAGATAACTCAACCTTTGGGGGCCTTTACCTGCAGTTTCCTCTCTGGCCCATTTGTGTTAGGCTTTGGGGCCAAGATAGGGGCAAAGTTGAGTGAAAAGAGAAAAAGGAAAGTCTTGCTTTACTTCTGCGGAGACTACATTGTAGCAGGAGACTACATTGTAGCGGATTTTAGAAAAGGCTAATAGACAAAAGTTTTTCAAAGTGTCCTAGTCCAGAAACGAGGTGAGATAAGGCAAGGGGAGACTCAGGCCACTAACACCGAGGGCCACAATGGTGCCTGTGTTGCTTAAAAGGACACCTGCTACAATTCCCCCTGGAGGAATGGCTGCTGACAGAATTCATCTTGAGGTCTTCTCCCATTTCTTGCTCAGTTAAGTGACCTGTCCCCCAAATCCTTTTAAAATGCCTACTTTTTATGAAGCCTTTTCCATTTGCATGTCTTTGGAAACGCCCAGATTATTAGGATGAAAGTAAATGATGATCTAGTGTGTCCATATGAGGAGGTCTCCCAGAATGAGTGCTGTACGAGTTGCCAAGACGTCCCCAGGGTCTGAGCCGGAAGAAACTAAGATGGCGTGCCTAGTGGCATGGGCACACTTTTGGCCACAGAGCCCTCAGGTCCTCAGTGCTTCTAACTCTCTGCCCCACAGTGGCCAAGAGAGCACTTGGTGGTCAGGGTAGTCTTTGTCTTTTCTCCAGTGAAGAGATGCAGCTCTGACATGCAGCCTTGGGAACCACAAGCTTCCCAGGGTGGTGGGCAGCTGTGCTCTGGGGAAGGCAGCTGGGTGTGGTGGAAAGAGTCAGACCAGACCGATATAATCCCAGTGCTGTCATTCCAGTTGTGCAACCTTAGGCAAGTTACTTAACCTCTCTGGGCCTCAGTTTTCTCACTCTAAAGTAAGGATGATAACCATACTTTCCTCGGAGAGATGCAAAG
>NW_007808615.1:0-1015 GCF_000696425.1 Galeopterus variegatus | reverse complement strand
AGGTTGGTGGACATGTGACAGTCAGTCCCACACGCTCAGACTGTGCAACTTCCATAGGGAAATCTTTCGTCACTTCGTCTTTGACCTTGTGTTTTGAAAGTGAAATCTGAGGGGGTCGTGGAGCGTGAGCCTGGGGCTTGAAGGTCCCACCTCGCTGCCTCCCAGGAAGGGCTGTTGCACCCCCCTCTCTGCTCTGCCCCGCCCCCCCTCCGTGCAGAAGGTTCGTCCCATCAGGCTTGTGCCCCCCTTGTGGAGTCTTGCGTGGGACCCTGGGCACTGTGAGGGCCCACACTGGTCCTGAGAGTATCCCTGTGCCCAAAGAAGTACAGCATGAAAAGTAAAATCACTACGGTAGGTCAAGACAGACTGCAGGAAAAAGGAAGATCTTTTTTTCCCTGCTTTTGAGTGAAGGACCTGCATTTATATTTTGCACTATGCTCTCCACATGCCATGTAGCTGGTCCCACGTGTCAGTCTCTTATGAGCACATCTCTACACTGCAGTATGCCAGCTGCAGATCAGAGAAGGGGAAAAACGATTACTCATATCTTCACAAATAATTTGGGGGGAAAAATCGAGAGGGCCAATTGTTCATCTGAAATTCCTAACATGGTTCTATAAATGTTGCAGATTAAATTTTTAAAAAGTCCACAATGCTCTATTTATTTTTAAAAAACAGGTGCTCATTATTTGTCTTTTCTGGAGCAGCTTTGTGCAGGAACAGCAGTTGGGTGGAATCGTGCCTGATGGCTCCCTTAATGCAGACGTGACTGACTGTCCCTGATGCGGCCACATCCCGCTCCTTTGACGAGGGAAGAGATCGCACAATCCCCAAAGGCAGGCACCTGTGTCTGCCTGGCAAGAGGCAGAACTGACCTCAAGAGGTGGCCCAGGACCGGTTGGCAGCCCACAGCGGGGATACCTGGGAACTCGCGGACAGGAGGTCAGCCGCCACAGTGACGAGGAGACTGGAGCCGGCCAGGTTCCTGGTCTGGCTCATCCTGTTGACCTCATCT
>NW_007808614.1:0-1015 GCF_000696425.1 Galeopterus variegatus | reverse complement strand
GGGTGGATCCCTCATGAATGGATTAATGCTCTCCCTGGGGGAGGGGGGATTAATGAATGAGATCTCGCTCTATTAGTTCCCACGAGAGCTCGTTGCTTTAAAAGACCCTGGCACCTTCTCTCTCTCGCTTCCTCTCACCATGTGATGTGCTTGTACCTGCCGCCTCCTGCCACTTTTCCACCATGAGTAGAAACAGCCTGAGGCCCATGCCAGATGCAGCTATCCCAGAATCTTAAGTCAAATAAACCCCTCTTCTTTATAAATCACCCAGTCTCAGGTATTTCTGTTATAGCAACATAAAACGGACTAAAACAGAGGGAGATGAGGATGGGTTTAAGAACGGGATGGTGATATCAACACAGAGTACAGACTTTCTTGGCTTTGATACGCCGGAAACTCTAGTTGCTAAGATGTCTGAAGGATGCAGGATAGAATTCCATAATATAAAGGATTTCCACTCATTAAAAGCAAAAGAAAAGGTCTCGCTGTACCAACAGTGATCCTTTTAGCCCCGTCTTCAAGTTGTTGGTCAACTTACACAGCAGCACTTATGATCTTGAGCAGTTCTGCATGACAAGCATCTGCAGAAGAGCTGACAATGGCATTCTGGGGATCATCTTCAGGAACAATTTCAAACTGAGAAAGATAAAGGAGTAATTAGATATATCTTCAAGAAAGAAGGAGAGAGTTATACTACTCCTCTAAATATTCCTTCACTCTGGAACTTGAAGCTGATATACAGAATACGAGGAGATGGATACAAACAATTTCCTATAGTGCTGTTAAAAATTCAAACAAATCCAAGTAAACAGAGAAAGTCCTTTATTTCAATTCTATACTTTTTGGTTGACTGCTCTCCAGAGGTCAACATTTAATTTATTATGTATTTTTCCAGATCCTTTCCTATTAACTTAAGTACAAATACAAATGGTATTTTAAAAATAAACGAGATCACTCTCCATGTAATCTTAGGTTTATTTTACAATATCTGGGAGTACAGCACATTTTGACTGCA
>NW_007808613.1:0-1015 GCF_000696425.1 Galeopterus variegatus | reverse complement strand
TCTAAGTAAATTCATCAGATCAACGTCATCGATCTAGGAAAGCTAATCAGACCAAGCTAATAGATCTAGGAAAAGTAAACATACCAAGCTAATCAATCTAGGAAAACCAATCAGACCAAGCTAATCCATATAGGAAAGCTAATCAGACCAAGCTAATCGATCTAGGAAAGCTAATCAATCAGAACATGGTAATCGATCTAGGAAAACTAGTCAATCAGACCCATCTAATCAATCTAGGAAAACTAATCAGACCAAGCTAATTGATCTAGGGAATCTAATCAGACCAACCTAATTGATCGAGTTAAACTAATCAGACAATGCTTATCGACCAAGGAAAACCAATCAATCTGACCAAGATAATCGATCTAGGAAAAGCAATCAGACCATGGAAAAGCAATCAGACCATGCTAATGGATCTAGCAAAACGAATCAGACTAAGCCAATCGATCTAGGAAAACTAATCAGACCAAGCTAATAGATCTTGGAGAACTAATGAGACCAAGCTAATTGATCTAGGAAAACTAATCAGACCAAGCTAATTGATCTAGGAAAACTAATCAGACCAACCTAATCGATCTAGGAAAAATAATAAGACCAAGCTCATCGATCTGCATAAACTCATCAGACCAAGCTCATCGATCTGCATCGATCTATGTAAACTCATCAGACTGAGCTCATCGATCCAAGTAAACTCATCAGACCAAGCTCATCTATCTAAGTCATCTCATCAGACCAAGGTCATTGTTCTAATTAAACTCATCCAACATCAGGCATGAAAAGTGTCGTGTATATATCTGCAAAAACTCACTGGAAGTTGAGCATTTACAAGCAAGTTAAACCCTAAGGGAGCAGGTAGCAGAATGTGCTTCTCACATCTAGCCTGTAGGAATTCAGGTTAGCTAGTTACATTGGGAAGCACATTGGAGCCTATAGGGGAAAGGGTTTTGAGAATTTTGTGTCAAAATCTCTGTGAAAAAGTGTCAGAGCACCTTTCCTGCTTATAATCCAGCATAAC
>NW_007808612.1:0-1015 GCF_000696425.1 Galeopterus variegatus | reverse complement strand
TCCTTTTCAACATAGTATTGGAAGTACTAGCCAGAGCAATCAGAGAAGAGAAGGAAATAAATGACATCCAGATTCGAAAAGTTGAAGTCAAACTGTCCCTCTTTGCAGATGACATGATCTTATATATCAAACAGCCTAAAGCCACTACAAAAAAAAAACTCTTGGATTTGATATATGATCTCAGCAAAGTTGCAGCGCCCAAAATCAACACAAAAAAAATCAGTATCATTTCTATTCTCCAATAGTGAACATGCAGAAAGAGAAATCAAGAAAGCTTGCCCATTTACAATAGCCACCAAAAAAATAAAATACTTAGGAAGAGAGTTAACCAAGGATGTGTAAAATCTTTATAATGAGAACTACAAACCACTGCTGAGAGAAATTAAAGAGGACACAAGAAGATGGAGAGATATCCCATGTCCTTTGATTCAAAGAATCAACATTTTGAAAATGTCCATACTACCCCAAGTGATATACAAATTAAATGCAATCCCTGTCAAAATTCCAATGACATTTTTCTCAGAAATGGAAAAAACTATCCAGACATTTATATGGAATAACAAAAGACCACACATAGCCAAAGCAATTCTGAGCAAAAAAAGTAAAGCTGGAGGCATAACACTACCTGACTTTATACTACCTGGCTTTATACTATATTACAAAGCTATAATAACCAAAACAGCATGGTACTGACCCAAAAACAGACAAGCAATCAATGGAATAGAATAGAGAATCCAGAACTCAACCCACACACCTATAGCCATCTGATCTTTGACAAAGGCACCAAGCCTATACACTGGGGAAGTGATTGCCTCTTCAGCAAATGGTGCTGGGATAAATGGATATCCATATGCAGGAGAATGAAACTAGACCCATACCTATCACCATATACTAAAATCAACTCAAAATGGAATAAAGAATTATATGTATACCCTGAAACAATAAAACTTCTTTAAGAAAACATAGGAGAAACACTTCAGGAAGTAGAACTGGACACAGACTTCATGAATACAAC
>NW_007808611.1:0-1015 GCF_000696425.1 Galeopterus variegatus | reverse complement strand
CTATATACAACAGGAATTGTGTGTAGTGTTTATAATCAAAAGTACATTTTGTCATGAATTTGTGAAGTATTAGTGGGAACTGAAGTTTATATCAGATTGCTGTACTATATCAGCAATTCGTTGTAACAAATGGGTTCTTAAATAGCAATCATGTATTTGATAAAATTTAAATTAATTGATAGGCAAGTTAATATGGGGCTGTCAACATGGTTTGTTCTGTTGGTGAGAGAATATTATGTCTATTAACCATTAACTGCTATGTTTATTATTGTCTTCTCTTTCTCACATGAAGCATGAAGTATGATGATTTTATTGAACAAGTAAGAGACTTAAGCAACAAAATCCATAATGAGAGGTAAAATGAGTTATATTCATTCCTGGAAAAAATAATGTAATCATCCTGATTTTATTCACTATACCCATGCTACCTGAACTCACCAAGACATTCATGGCTACTTTTAAATACTTTTCATCATCTATGTCTTAAGTCCTGAGTACTTTCTCTGGGGTGATGATTCTAAACTCTTCTCGTGTTACTCAGTCACCAAAATTTACCTCTGTCCTACATTTCAGCAGATGATCCTTTGTCTAGGAAAAGGAAATCATTAGATAGAGGTTTTTAAGAGATTTAGGTTATTTAGTATAACTTTCTTAAATTTACTTTTTTCTATTTCGAATTTCCTTTAGTCATCACCCTCTCTTTCCTATTTCAGAGAAAGAAATGCCTGGCTTCCTTACTGAGGCTAATAGCTACTAACTTTTTTTTGATCCTGCTTTTTTCACATTTTTCTAAAACTTTGATTTACTAGTAATCTCCTTTCTTCTGTATGTTTTTAGTTTCTTGATTGGCCATTTCCTTCTTTCCACAAACTTGGTCTTATATTATGTTAAAATAATAAAAGAATAAAAAGAAAAAAAAAATTCTTCCAGCTATACTTCCCTCTCAAATGAAAATTTAGCTTTAGTTCTTTTTAATGCTTTACAAGTCATACCTTTAATGTTTTTCAGATCAATT
>NW_007808610.1:0-1016 GCF_000696425.1 Galeopterus variegatus | reverse complement strand
CTCTCGTGCGGCCGCCGCTCTGTCGCGACAGAGGAGAAGGAGTCGACGGCGAGAAGGGGGCACAGGAGAAGGGGGTTTCAGTGCAGAGAGAGTTTTAGGAAAGAACGTGGATATCGCCCGTTCGCAGGGCACCCTGAAAAAGGTAGTTCTGAGCAGCCCGGCGGCTGGACTACAACTCCCAAGATGCCCCTGGAGGAGCGGGCGAGGCGGCAGCCGTGCCCTCCGCGGCCTCGAAGGTGGTTAGTGGGTTGGTGCATATGTGAGCATTCGGTTATTTAAACACATCCGGTGAAGAAACTGCAAGGGACTAGGTTTCCCCCTGCTCCATGTTCCACCCTTCTGGAGCCATCTTATTCGCGGTCTGGCATCCTGGCACAAGGGATTCTGGGGGTTGTGGTTTCCAAATGGATCGAGACTGACACCTGAAGGACGCGACTTAACCGCTTAGTCCCGAGTGGGTCCTGCGTAGCTTCCCGACGTCACCTGGGCAGAAGGTGGAAGGGAGAGGGTGGTCGGGAACGTTGTGCTGGCAGTTGGTTCAGGCCACACCGGAACGCCAGTCCTAAGATAAATAAAACCGAAGCCATTCCGCTTACAACCTCCAAAACTGCTTTTGCTCCCAGATGTTATCGAGAGCCGGCTCAGCGGTGAGCTCTGAGCTAGGCGCTGCGAGAACGATCAGTAAGGCACTGTCTCGTCCGGGAATCTACAGCCGAGGTTCAAACCGAGAAACTGCTGAAGGTTGTGTGCAGGGCAGATCCGAGGGTATCAGGAGACCCGGCCGGTTGGCTCGACCTCAAACTTTGGGGCTGGTCAGCCGACGGTGACCCTTAATTCTTCCACTTTTGCTGACGCTATGGGTGGACCTGATCGTCGCTAACCCTCTCCCACACAAGAACCCTGGGCGGACCTGTTATTTCTTTTTCACTTCAAGATTCTTTCCCTGTTGCTTATTTTACCCTACTATTCTCTGAGTGCCGAGGGTGGGGGTAGACTATGTCAGTTGCATCTGCCAA
>NW_007808609.1:0-1016 GCF_000696425.1 Galeopterus variegatus | reverse complement strand
TTTTCAGAAAGCTCACACTCTGGAGGTAGGGATTGACCAGTTGGAAGACATGCCCAGCTCTGCACCAGAGAGCTATGTCATCTCCCATGGAGTAGAGTTTTTGCCGGGAATTGTATGCACAACCTGATACTATATTTTCCAGTTCTCCTTGCATGTTCTTAAGACCATATGTCTCATTCTCATCAATGGAATGTGATTGGAAGTGATGTGTGTTGCTCCTCAGCCAATTTGGTTAAGAAGCAGGTGGACTTGCTCTACTCTTATCCTCCTGTCTCCTTTCTGCTTCATACTTCTAGGGTGACTTTGGAAACCACATATTAACAATGGCAGAGTCTACCTCTGTCTGAATCCTAAAGGACTGTGTGTAGCAGATTCCCCACCTCCCATTTCACAGGACACCAACATTGAATGTTGCAGTTATGGTAGGAAGCATGACACTTCAAAATTTTTCTTCTAATAGTAGGTGGAGTTACCTAAATAATTCCACTGGCGATTTTCAGAACACATAGGAGCTGACCCAGTGTTGAAGAGTGAAGAAAGTCTTCTCAGATGACAACTGTGGTGAGTGTTGTTGAGTCAGCAGTTTGATTTAAGGGTTTGGAACTTGAGCGATTGATCTAGGCTACAAGTATAGGTTTGGAATTTTTCAGGGTTTTCAACTTGACTCCTGAGAGGGGAACGAGGTCTTTGGCAATGTGCTTATCATTTCATTTGGCGAATACTTTGTCCCTAAATAGTGAGTCCTTGGAATTTTGGAGTCATTTAGCATTTTTGACTAAGGCCAGCTCAAATTCTTTTTGGTGAAACATCAGATGTAATAAATCATAGTTAATGTTCATTATAGTGTAAGATTTAAGCCTATGCAGCTGACTTAGAATTTCCAATGCTTTAAACACCATCTATATGCCGATGACTCTTACACTTACATCTCTAGTCCTGACTCTCCATTGAATTTAGACTCTTTTATCCAGTTGTCTGTCTCCTTAGCATTTCCACTTGCACGTCTAATAGGCATT
>NW_007808608.1:0-1016 GCF_000696425.1 Galeopterus variegatus | reverse complement strand
TACTGGGTCAACTAAGTAAATTTGACTATGGACTGTATATTAGGTAATGTTATTGTATCACTATTAACCTTATTGGGTGTGATAACAGTAACATGGGTAAATAACATAATCACTTAATTTTTCAGATTCATGCTGAAGTACTTCGGATTGAAGTGTCATGATATCTGCAACTTACATCAAAAGGCTCAGCAAACAAATAACTTCTTTAAGTTTCATAATTTTAGGTTTTACATTTAGGTATATGATCCATATTGAGTTAATTTTTGATATATGATGTGAGTTATGGATTGAAGTTTACTTTTTTTGCATGTTAATATACAAATGTTCTAGCACCTTTTATTGGAAAACTATCCTTTCTCTGCTTAATTGCCTTTGCTCCTTTGTCAAAAATCAGTTGACCATGTGTGTGGACTCTCCGTTCTGTTCCATAGATCTATTTACCTTTCCTACACCAATATCACACTGTCTTGATTAGAATATCTTTATAATATGCCTTGAAATCAGATAGTGTAAGTTCTCCAACTTTATTCTGCTTTTTCAAAGTGTTTTGAATATACCATAGCCTTTGCATTTTTATATAAATTTTAGAATCAGCTTGTCAGTGTTTCCAAACAGGCCTGTGGGGATTTTGATGGGGAACGCATTGAATCCATAGATCAATTTGGGAAAGACTGACATTTTAACAATATTGAATCTTCCAATCAATGAATGCAATGTATCACTCCATTTATTTAGGTCTTCTGTAATTTCTGGCGGCAATATTTTGCAGTTTGCAGTACAGATGGTCCCTAACTTACGATGGTTCAATTTATTTCAATTCTATGATGGGTTTATCAGGACATAACCCCATCATAAGTCAAGGAGCACATGTATACAAGTATTAAACATCCTTTGTCAGGTTTATCCCTAACTATTTCAAATTTTTTATGCTATTGAAAATAGTATTTTTAAATTTCAATTTCTTTTTTTTTTTTTTCCTTTTTGTCTTTTTTACTGACCGGTAACGGGATCGCAAC
>NW_007808607.1:0-1016 GCF_000696425.1 Galeopterus variegatus | reverse complement strand
AAAATGTGGGTCTACAGTGTTCGTGAAAGGATCATTAATGATAGACCTTTACTTCCATGCTTAGGAATTTGTATTTTATTCTAAAGTCAATGAGGACTTAGTGACAGATTTTACCACTTGGTAAGTTATATGTTTTAGGCACCGAGAATATTAGAAAGTAGCAGGATTTGAGCCTTTCATTGATGTTAGCAATCAAACGTCAATGAATAGTAACGGAAGGTAGGAAATCTAACATAATCCATGCTCTTCTGAATTGAAATCTTGATCTAATTTTTTCTTTTAGGGATTTAAGCATTCCAAATTTATCCCAATCATAAAACAGTACAAATTAATATTCAAATATGAATAAAGATCATAACACACTTTATTTATTATGTGTCCATGTGTGTATATATAAAGGCAAAAAGTTCCATTGACCCTGAATACTCATTACCTACAATACTATTTCTCTCTTCCAATTAATAGTCAATTTCTTGAAAGATATTTACACATCTTTACCTTGGTATTCACCCCACAATGGATGTAAATATAATTTTCTGTTCACCACTCATGGAAAATGCAACGTTTGGCATTAACATCACTTATAACAAATACAATTAACATTTTTTTTTTATCCTTTACCCTACTTTATTATTCAGCATTTTTTCAAATTCTCAGGAGCTCTACCATTTTAATTATGAATTAAAAAAAATACGAAGGCAATTAATAATGATTCATCAGACAAAATGAAACCATGCAAAGAAACAAAGTTTGAAGAAGTGGGAAATGTCAGCAGTGTCAGTGGCTATATACGTCAAGAATGACTGAAAATATTTGGCTAATGATATGCCTTTTTTAAACAATGCAGGTTAGTTTCAGGGGACTGCTGGAATAGGTAAGTGGAAGATGAGTAAGTAAACACAATGAATGCAGACAAATCACTGTGGAAACTAGGCTCTCAATGGAAGGTTGAAATGTATGAAAGCTTGATATTTAGAACTAGAATTAATGAAATATATTAATTGTGACTATTATTA
>NW_007808606.1:0-1016 GCF_000696425.1 Galeopterus variegatus | reverse complement strand
AGTAAGTAACGATAGGTTTTGTGATGTGGCATGTGGGTTAAATTAAGCTGCCAGTTCTCCCGTGGTTGATGGCCTCGGAGTTGATGGTTAGTTAGGTCGTACCGTATGATTTCTCCCTTGAGAGTTAACAACAGAACAGGTATTGCAAGACTCATGAACCTCCTCAATGAGGTTTTGGCGATGTGGGTTATGGAAAAGGGGTTCTAGGAACCGATGTAAAGCTTTTGGGCCAATGTGGAGGGATTGGTGGGCATCTGTAGTGATGCTGCAGGCTAGGTGGCCTGGGAGGGCGACCTAAATCCAGCCCCTGTTCCCGATAATTCCCCCCAACCTCCTGAGGGTCTGAGTTTCTTCTTTGGTATACGAGGGGGATGGGGAGTGTTTAGGAAAAGGAGAGGAGCTGGGTCGGAGCCTAGAGCAGTAGCGTGGGCTGTGGGATCGACTTTGTTGTTGCCTTTAGATGTAGGGTCTTTAGAGGACTGGTGGCCACGGCAGTGCACGATAGCCACCTCAGTTGGGAGGCTAAGGGCCTCAAGTAGCTTTTAGATGAGGGGCCCATCGATTATTGGGGTCCCTTTAGCAGTGAGGAATCCTCGTTCTTGCCAGAGGACAGACTGAGTACGGGTGATGAGGAAAGCATATCTGGAATATGTGTATATAGTGACCCATTGTCTCTTGGACAGGTGGAGGGCCTGATTGAGGTGTCCCTTGGACAGGTGGAGGGCCTGAGTGAGGGCTATCAGGTCCTCCTTGTGAGACATTGTTCCGAGGGGCAGGGGTACAGCCTCGTAGGTGGCATCTAGAGTAACGACAGCACAGGCTGCATGCCTTTGGCCGTCCGGGGCAATGAAAGAGCTTCCGTCTACGAAGCACATGGTCAGGATTAGATAGGGGCTGGTTAGAGAGCCCTGGGTGTGAGGTAATAAAGTCCGCTAGAAGTTGAGGATGGGAATAAAAAGGGTCCGGAGTAGTGGAGGGAGCAGGCGGAAGGGTCGGGTTTGCATACCTGTGGATCA
>NW_007808605.1:0-1016 GCF_000696425.1 Galeopterus variegatus | reverse complement strand
GACCCCCACTCTGCTGCTCATTCCCTAGATGATTCCGAACAGTCTCCTTTACCCTGTGAAGCCTCAGTTTTCTCCTCTGAAACATGGGAAAGCACCACGCCACAGGGCTGCCGCGAGGGTAGTGAGCTAACACTTCGATCCGAGTTATCCTGCTGAAATGCAATATGAGCCATAGGTATAGTTTTTAATTTCTCAGAAGCCACATTAAGAAAGTAAAAAGAAACAGGTGAAATTTATTTTAATAATACATTTCATGTAACTCAGTAGATCCACAATATCATGCATTCAACAGGTGATCATGTAAAAATTATTAATGATATATCTTACAATCTATTTTCTGGCACTAAGTCTCTGAAATCTGGTGCAGTGACAGCACATCTCAATCCACATGAGCCACATCTCCAGTGCTCCTTGGCCACAGGAGGTTGGTGCCCACTGTATTGGGTGGGGTGGGAGAGGTGGTGCCTGGAGTAAAGGAGGAGCTTGGGGACCAGTGCTGTGTGGCCCAGTCTCGCGTGCTTCCTCCCTACTGTGAGTCTTTCAGCTGCAGCTGGCAGAGCAGCCAGTGTGCCCCTGGTGGAATGCTACTTGTGTGAGTTTCCTATAGCTGCGTGACAAGGTACCGCAAACCCAGTGGCTTAAAATAACACTCATTTCTCATCTCATAGTTCTGTAGGTCAGAGGTCCACACAGACTCGACTGGGTTCTCTGCCCAGGGTCTCTCAAGGCCAAAGTCAAGGTATTGGCTGGGTCGGGCTCTTATCTGGAGGCTCCAGAGAAGAATCTACTTTGGGTTGATAGCAGAATTCAGTTCCTGATGGTTGTAGGACTGAGGTTCTCCATTTTCTGCTGGATGTCATCAGGGACCAGTCTTTGTTCCTAGGGGCCACCCACATTCCTTCTCGTGCTTTCCATGTGGCCACCTCATGTTTTCACTCTCTGGCTTTTTATTCTGCTACCAGCTGGAGAAAACTGCCTGCTTTTAACCATTCATGTGATTAGATAAGACTCACCCA
>NW_007808604.1:0-1016 GCF_000696425.1 Galeopterus variegatus | reverse complement strand
AACCTCGAAGAAGATTATGAATTTTCCATTTCTCCAGTCCTGAAACTTCTCCTGAATAAAGCCCATATGTATTTTCCAGTGGCCTGTTGGGCATCTCTGCCTGGATTGATGACTAACACTTTAAATACAACAAGCCCAAACAGAAATTACCATCTTCCTCTTCTTCCAGTGACTTTCTTCTAACCTTTATAGGTCAGTGGCTCCCCCTAACCCATTTAACATTAATATCATTTCAAATAAGCTCCCAAACCCATAGTGACTTTTGACATTGCCTCTTTTATCATATTCCAGATGTCTCACATACCCATCATATATTTTCTGTTCTTAGAAAATGTTGTAAAAATGTTTAACCTCTTAAAAGGTCTGATAATATCACTTTGTACACATATAAAGAATAATGTCCTGAAAACTTTATAATCCTGTCACTACCTGCTTCTAAAATTTCAGTGATTATTAACTGCCTATTGAAAAAAAAGTTTAAAAAAGCCCAACTTTGGTAATCAAGCTGCTTACAGTCTAACCTTAAGCAACCTTCCCATTCATGTTTCCTGCCACTATGCTGCACAGAATTTATGCCCCAGCCAAACTTCCTGAACCCTTTCTAAAAATTTTTATACCATTCTCTGTGCCTGGAATGTCTTTCCTCCCTACCACTGCTACTAAAATTATATGTATCCTTAATGAAAGTGTAATTGGTACAATCTGTCTGGAAAGCAATAATCGACAAGCTCTAAAATTTTACATGTCCTTTTATTTAAAAATTTCACATTTAGGATTTTACCCTAAGGAATTATGATGGATGTGCACAAAAAATTATCTAAAAGGTTATTTCTATTACCACAGTCTAAAATGGGAAAAATTGGAAACAACCTATATGTCCAATAATAGCATACTTAATAATAAAAAATGTGGTCACTAAAAAATTTTATAGAGGGATATTTGTTAATGGAGAAACATGCTCTCTCAATATTAAGAAAAAACAATAATAGAATATATAATAAAATCCCAATTTTATT
>NW_007808603.1:0-1016 GCF_000696425.1 Galeopterus variegatus | reverse complement strand
CCTGTTAATGCAGGCAGGGAGAGAGAGTGGTTCAAAGTAGAAGATGCAATCCAAGTTCTCCCGTGTCATAAACCAGTGCGTGCAGAATATCTGGAAAAACCGAAGCTGGGTGGTTCCCCAACAAATGCAAATGCTTCAGTCCCGTCCCTTCCAGATAATACACCTTGTCTGTAACTGTTGCAAGGACCTCCAGGTTGCCATCTAGTATAACACAGAGAGAATTGGAAAGACCTTTCCCACTGTGTGCAGTCTCATGGGGAGAGACTTACTTTCCTTGGTAAACATCTAAATGAGGCTGGAATTTTCCATACAGGGTTTTCAAATAATTTGCATGTTTTTCAGATGCTTTCAAAAATTTTTTTTTTTTTTTTTTAAGAAAAGGTAAAATATTTTAATAAGCTAAAGCCTCGTGGAATTTTTTTTTTTTAGATGGCTTAACTGTTCCCAACCCCCAACCATATATTTGTGGTTATCAGATTTTTGCAACGTTTTCTCAGTTTTTTTTTTCCATTTGACATCAGTCTGGTTTCATTTGTCATATCAGATTACTTGTGGGTAAATTTTCCCCCTAAATTGTTTTTCGCAACTCGTATTATGTCACTGTTTGATATGGATATTTCCCCTATAGAATAATAGTTTAACATGAAGTATACCTCTGTACAGTTGATGATTTTTAGGGGGAAATACATCTTATCATGAAAACTATATTCATGGAATTTTATTTAGCAGGCTCAGTTGTCAATTCCCTTTACTGATAATCTCTCTTTATGCAGAATATCATGGAAGCATATTTTCCTCAGTGTAAATTGCTCTTAAAACATTTTCAGTTTTTTGTTTTTTGTTTTTTTTTTAATTTAGTGACACCTCTTCAGGTAAACTTTCGTGTTTATCAGAAACCGCAAAATCGGAGTCTAACCTTAAATGCCAATCAGTGATGACTGCATCACCGTTGTGGAAACGGCCTTCCTGCAGTTCAGACTTAAGATTGTTAGCCTATGGTAGAATGTCTCTTCCTT
>NW_007808602.1:0-1016 GCF_000696425.1 Galeopterus variegatus | reverse complement strand
TCTAGCAGAGAATATTCCATAACATTCTGTGATCTTAAGTAAATTGAGAGCTGAATTTTCCCGTTAACCTTTTGGACAAAGTGCTTACCCTATTTTTTAGTCTGGTGTTTGCCTGAGGGTAATGTTCTTGTTAAGAAACTGACCGAGTACAAACGATTGATGTATTTTACTGTTGTATTTATTATATTTCTCAGTTCTGGAGATTATCTAAGTGAAGTCACTTGAAAAATTCACGTCAAAAGAAACCCCACACTTGGATATGCTTCACAGAAGACAAAGGAAAATGAGGATTTGGTCTCTCTCATGCCATGAAGAAAGTCAAGAAGTTATTGGCTGCATGGCAGGTAGTGTCTGGTGAAAAAGAAAGTATCTATTCCCAGATTTTGGAAAAGCAATGACTGGATTTTTTTTAACCCTAGGGATCTGTTGCTGGCATTTCCAATGCACAACAGAATGAGAACACCACAACACCCAATTTTTAACTGTGGCCCGTGACTTAGAGACACTATTTCTGAATCCATACTTTATAATATTCCTATAAGGTATAGTTATTTTTCATTAGGAAAAATGAAATCCAAAAAGGCTAACTCTACTATAACACATTTCTTTTCTACTGATACCATACTGGATTTTGTTTAAAGTCTTACAAAAAGCCCTTCTAATAACTTCAAAGCTATACAACTATAAAAATTGTCTCAAAAGTGAATTCCTAGTCTCCAATCTCTTCCTTGCTTGTCCTTCATGTATACTTTCTTTGCATTTATCTCACTATTTGGTTTTGTCTCCAGGGTTCTATACTTCCTATTGTACTACTTTATTGCATGGATGTATCAAGAGCATGAGTGTATTTAAAAAATGAGAAACTTTAATAAGTCTGACTGAACAATTTACATCTTTAAAGGTTGAGGTGAAAGAAATTTATCCTGCAGAAATATTATGAATTCATTTCACAATGCAAGCATTTTTGATAAGTCTTCTCCCTTGCATGAACTTCTTACCTCAACATGCAATAACTG
>NW_007808601.1:0-1016 GCF_000696425.1 Galeopterus variegatus | reverse complement strand
TATATCAGCTTTAAGAAAGAAAATCGCATTTCTAACAGTTGGAGAAATAACAACCAAATGCCTTTAGTTCTAATCAAGTAATAAAAACCAGATTGTGTTGCATTCTATTCTTTAACTACATTTCAACCAATTTCAAAAACATTCAATTTTAAAAGACATTCACGGATGGCCGTTAAAACTTGACTTGAATTTATCTGATAGGCTAAATTTGTTCACTGCTGACTTTCTTTCTTTCTTTTCTTACATCTGAGATATCATGGCATATTTACTAACTGGTTCGTACAACATCTACCTCATTTTGTGTACAATCTAGTACTCTTGCTTAGCTCTGCTCTTTACTTTAGTTTCAACTGTCACTGTTCTACTGTACAGTCAAGAGAGTGATTGTACTTTATATTCAAGTGTGCTTTGTAGTAAATTGTGACGCTGTATGGATGCCTTTGAAAAGATTAGTATTTTGATAAATATAAAAATTAGATTCAATAAAATCTTTCTACTCTTGGTCCTTAAAAATTTTACTTTCTACTGAAGAAATCACCCTATAGCCCATTAGACTATGCTTCATGAGGTCAGGACCAGGTCTGTTTTCTTGACTATTCCAATCACAGGCAGGTCTAGCTCATAAAAGGATCTGACTCATGGTGGCTATGTAAGAAGTGAGTTAAATTAATGTCAGAATAAACTAGAATCCCTTTTATTAATGTTTCGCGGTCTTAAGAAGTTATAGAACAACAAAATTATTGTTTAGCTCATAAGTTTTTATCATTGCTTGCATTCAACCTGCAAGTTTTACTCAAGGATGGTTCAGCTGATTTTTGGAATTTGCTCTGGAAGCCTTTGTACTGCATTATCACAGTAGTCCTACAGTTATGTAAGGATCTGCATATCAATAGAGGTGACAGGAGGATATGCAAACTCCTCAAAAAATGATTATTATTCGTTGGTCAGAAGATCTAACTTGACATCTTTAGGCAGACAGCATTCATTTCTGAAGTTTGAACACTGAAATTATGGCT
>NW_007808600.1:0-1016 GCF_000696425.1 Galeopterus variegatus | reverse complement strand
TCTTAAGAGCAGATGTGTCAAATTTATTTATTTATTTATTCATGCCTGCAGGCATTCTTTCATTCAAAAAATATTTCTTATCATAAAATAAACAGCATTACCACAGCCTTTTGCTTTTTTAAAGCATAAAAAGTTACTTAATCACCTGAGTTTCAGTTTTTCATCTCTAAAATGTGCATAATCAAAGTAAATTATAACTATAGTAAAAATTAAATGAGAAAAATTTTGGAAAGTGCCTAAAATGTGGCCTAGAAAGGCTTCAGTGCATGATGGTTCCTGTATTTCTTTGACTAAGGCCTGAGAAATGCTGAATTAGATAGTAGTAACTGGTTAGTTTCATTAAAATGGTCTATTAAATAATCTGTTTAGACATAGTAATTTACTCCTCTAACTCCTTAATAGAATTGGATTTTAAAAATGAAAATAAATTTTACTCACTTGATATATTCGGGAAAATCAAATGCATTGTAGATGGTATCTTTGGAAAGTAGGAGAGAAAGGGAATGGGGATCAGAGATGGGGGTGGAATAAAAAAGGAGAAGGACCTTGCATTGATCAGTGATGACAGTGTGCCAGAGCCTGAGGATTATGACTAAATTAAACTTCTACTCATGAGAAATTGGGAGACAGGAGGGATAAGAATCAAACAAAAATGAAAATGCATTCATCTTGTTTGCGGGCAACAAAACAAAAAATTCCATGTCCATATGTGAGTAAAGACAGTGGTGGTTGCTGAAGGTTAAATGACCATGGCAACTTCTTAAAATAAAACAACACTGAAGTTTGCCACATCAATGACTGTTCCTTTCACAACAGATTTCTCTGTAGTATGTGAGCCTGTTTGATAGCATTTTACCTACAGAAGGGCTTCTTTCAAAGGCAGTCAGTTCTTTCAAATCGTGCCGCTGCCTTATGAACTAAGTTTGTGTAATATTCTAAATCCTTTGCTGTCACAGCATCTTCACCAGGAGTAGATTCCATCTCAATAAACCACTTCCTTTTCTCATCCATATAAG